>NW_019173103.1:0-109457 GCF_001831195.1 Colletotrichum orchidophilum | reverse complement strand
TTTCATGGTTTTTTCCTTCTTCTTCCTTCTTCTTTTGCCTTTCAATCCATCCTCAGCTGGCTGCTACTTCCAACCCACCCCATCACTAATACCAATGACGGAAGGATAGCAAAATGAGTATGTTCTCCCAGGTAAGGTACCAGGGAGGCTGCTGTGCGATTTCGGAGAGTACGAGATAAGACGGGAAGTTGTCCACGGCCGAGGTAACGTATCAAAACAAAGTCTCCAAGTCGCTTTTTTGGCGGCATCGTCGTTAGTGTCCGGCCAAGTTGCGTAGCGTGCGGTGCGGGACGACGGCTTGACAAGCAAGATGCGGCAGAGAAGAGGATCTTGGTAGTTAGAATATGCCTCAAATCAAGTTTCGATGGGTGATGAGTCAACGATCAGGTCATACGGACATTGGCGCCACATCGGCTCTTTTGAAATTTTTGAGCTGCATGGCTACTTGGCTAGGACAAGTTCTTGGCTCGCACGACTAGATGCTGCCTTTTGATCCGTCTTCATATTGACAAGACACTAAAAAGTATGAATGGAGAACCACAAACTGTCAGATTCTGTTGTGACGGGTGGTTGTCGGGTCAAAAGGGCAATGTTTTTCTTATTCGGGGGCTGATGAATGGACGAAATAAGGTGTGGTGTGGTGGACGTGGTAAAGGTACGGAGCTTCGTCCGTGGTGATGGGCCAAAGCGCGAGGGGAAAAAATCTACGAACCGCTCCACAATTAGTGTGGGTGTGGGAAGCCGTTAGGTGCGCCGTGTGCGTTGTGGGGCGGCGCCGGCTGCTGACCGGATCTCGACTCTTGGTGCTTTCGGATGCGGGGGTGCAGACGGGGGCGGGATTGGGTGGGCGCTAGCGAGCCACCGAGGGGAGACTCAAGTTCCTTTGGTGGCCGGGGGGGGAACTGCTAGGGCGCAGCTCCGGGCACTTAGCGCCGAGGGAGGTGACTGGGTGGCTGGGGAGGACCCTGGCCGTTGTTGTTTTTCCGGACCCGCCAATCGCTCCGCAGTGCGCAAGCTATCTATCAGACGGACTCGTTCGCGTAGACGAAAACTATCGAAATCAGTATTAGCCTCGGCAAATGTCGTCTTGTGAGGTTAGTACATAGTAGAGAGGATACTCTGGCGTGACCTTGCGGCACTCTATTGCCATTGCCGGCCTTGCCGCGTTTAGTCACGGGAAGAAGGCGCCGGACACGCCGGGGACTCCCGAGGTACGTACCGGAACCATGCCTAGGTAATCCGAAAATTCCCTGGCGTCTCTCGCCCGGATAAACTTGGTTACCCCGCAGTTAAACGACATTATCGGTTTATCCGCACAATCGTACAGTCGTACAGAACCTGGCCAAGGGTCCTCAGACATACGCACGTTGCGTTACGGACGAACCGCGTTGGCATGTATTATGCACAGCCTCGACTTGCTGCTGACGTCAACCAACACCCGCCCGATCGCCCAGAACAAGTCAGGCCAGGCAGAGAAAGCAAGTAAGCAAGCAGGCAAGCAAGCGGACACACCAAAGATGCGAGGCGACAGAAGTAATCGGCGCAATCTTACACGCCCGACTCAGCGATGATTGCTCGACAATCACCACACACAGCAGCGAACAATCAGCACCGCTTCCATGCCCTGCCACTCACGCCACTGTCCCCCAGGCACTCCCATGTCACCCACGTGTCGACGCCGTCTGGATGCCCGCCTTTGCTTCAGGTCAATTGCGGCTTTGTTGAAGTTCAACGCAAATAGATCTGCTAAAGGTCATCCTCAACGACTTTCAAGCTGACACGCCTCGACTGAATTCCTGGCATTGCCCCCCCTTGCTCTTCATCATCGCCGCATCGCGTTGTTGGCACAAGCCCGAGAGACCGTCGTCAAAGATTTTCGACCTCCCGCAGGGTCGCGGCCTGGACGGCGCGGGTCATCATTCACTGGAATGGGAACTGCATCATTCTCATGTCTGTCGACCACCATCTCACGACTCTCACGCCACTTTACTTTTTCCAGCCTCAGTCTCGCGGGTGTTACACACGCACTTTTCCACATCGCGACTAGCTGTGCATGCCGTCAGTAAAGCATCATCTCAACGACCATCGACTGTTTGGTCGGCGTTGCAACGTATCGCCTGTTCATCTCGCTCCAGCGTGATCGTCCAGCAATAAACGCACCCACGTTTGCTCCTCTGCATCGGCGCATGTTTCGGCGTGAACTGGCCCCCAAACCCGTGGAGAAAGGCGGCAAACTGTTTCATCGTCTGCTACATACCCATGATCCTGGCATAGGACTCCCAAGTGGTCTCAATCAGGAGGCGCAAACAAAACCACCAACACCAACATGGCCTCGCTGCCATCATATCAGGATGCCGTCAGTATACTCGACTGGCTCGAGTTGGTGGCACCATATGTAGCAGACAAGGACTTTGCTAGTCTTTGTTCTGTGAATAGACGTTTCTACGCCGTCTTCGCACCCCGCCTGTGGAACGACCCGTTGGTCGCCGTTCGACGGTTGGGACTGGATCCAAGTGACGGTATGTTTGTCTCAGCCCACGCCCGTAAAAAAAAAAAAAAAACCCCATTGCTGACCCTTATCGCTGCTATTTCGAGTGCAAAAGACCTGGAATGGTACCTGGCATTTGTCTTCGATCGCATGCATCGCCTGCGGCCGACAACCCTGGCTCTGATCATCACTCTCGACTTTCGTGACTTTGCCAAAGACACTGCCCACTTCTCGTCCGACAGTAGCACCAGGACAATACCTCAAACTCTTCGCCAACTCCCCCCAATACTGCCGAATCTCAGATGCATCCTCCTGGACGGCCACGCCGAGGCGAACCCTGCCTTCTTGACAGCCACCCCGGCGTCCGAAGCAAACGTGACACCTCGGGATCCTTGTCAAGGTCTGTTGCTTCTCAGTGTTGCCCATTGCCAAACGCAACTCCCCAACGGCTTCTACATGTCGGACAAGCTCCAGTCGCTGGTCTTTCTAGACGTTTCCGGTTTGTCAGGTTCCCTGCAGCCCCTAATTGCGGCAGCACACGGACGTCGCAACCTACTCGCATTAAAGGTCCTCAAATTGAGGCGTCGAGAGATCAACGACCCATTGGCTTTGATGCTGTTCCAGGCGTTCAAAAGCTCGCTGTGGAGTCTGGATATCAGCGAAAACAACATCACAGACGCTATTCTTGGTCAATTTACTGCACTTTGCTTCAATAGTCCATCTTTGAGGTCTCAGTCCCGATTCATGACTGAGGGCAAACTTGTCTTTGATAGCCAACATAATGACACACATGGGCCGTTCATGTTCATTCAAGAATCCGACTCGAGCGGGACCTTCAGCCATGCAGAGCGGCACTTCGTGGATGCCCCCATCTACTCTGCCGATGCAAGTCGCGATCTGCAGGAGGACGAAGCGGTGCGAGCCAATGGCAGAACCCCGTTGAGACGAGACAGTGTGGACTGCGTTAAGGCCGCAACCTCGGGAGGCATGGATCATCCGGTACCTGACTGGTCAGACGTGCCATACCTCGACGTCTGCTCTGCACCTGCTGGGATCACCCACTTGCACATCTCAGACACTCACATCACTTCTTCAGGTGTGGAGAGACTATTGCGTAGCTCGCAAGGCCAGCTGGAAGAGCTGTCCTGCGATGCTCCGTCTTTTCTACCCGTCCAGGGATCTGCTTTGAAGCAACAGCATCTCCTCCCATGGCCCAAGAACACCACCCTGCGCGGCGTTCTGGGTTGTGCGCACATATTCAGGCCCGTCTTCTCATCCAACCTCCGGGAGCTGAGAATTCACCATTCGCTCGTGACGCAGATTCCGACGCTTGAGACCGATGGCCTGTCAACCATGGCACGTCTCTGGCTAGCCGAGACAGTCCTCAGGAAACGATCTGAGATGGCCTTCCCACAGACGTTTGAGCCGGACATGAACCCCCGGTTGACGTCCCTAACTCTGACCAAAATCCCACGTCGCTCCAATGGCCCATTGATCGACAAGCTTTTGCACTTTCTCAGACAGGTTGGTCTACAGGAGCGTGCGATCCTAGAAACATCGTCTCAATCGTTATCGCGACATGGCCCGGTGCTGCTGCGCGGCCTTCGCCATCTCCGTCTAGAGTTCGAAGCCGATCCTATTGAGGATCCCGCCGGCTTTTCAGCCGCAGACGACCTTGACGCCGAAGAGCTCTTGAACGTGGGCGTGGGCGAGGGCTTCAGCTTCTTCGGCGACGAGCGCAGGCCTCAGCCGCGCCCTGAAGCCAGCAGGAAAAAGCAAGCAACAGCGCCCGACGAGGTGGCTGCGCGCCCGTCCCAGCCCGCCACAGTCCGTCTGAGCGCGTTCCCCTACAGCGATATTGAGGGCGAGTTTATGCGCTACCGTGACACATGGGGCGAGAAACAATTCGAACGGAGAATCTGGGTCGGCGCCGGCGTTCTGGGCTCTGATCATCCTGCTGTCGATGCGTACATGAAGCTCGTGACGAACCCATTGCTGAGAACCAGGGCCGGACCAGCCACTCCAGCGCACGTCAGAGCCGGTGTTCCAGAAGGAACTGTCCTCTTCCACGCGGCTTGGGACGCCATCGTCATGCCTTCAGAGTTGAGACCTCCCAGAGCGGCAGGACTCCGTGGCATGCGGGACGTTTTGGAGGCAATCAAGGCGTTTCGCGTCGAGACTAGGGCGGCCTACGAAGCCGCGAAGAAGACTACCGTTGAAGGCGTGGCAGAGCTGACTACCACCAGACCGCAAGATTACTTTTGGTCGGGGAGGCTTGAGGTCTCTGCCCAGCAGAGCATGGCACACTATCGAGCGCCTGATTATTGGCGATGAACATTCTTTTTCCAAGTTCTCTGATTTCCAACGGTTTTTGGTGGCCCGTCTTACTCTCTCTCTCTCCTGTGAAGGCGCAAACTTTTCGTCATTTGTGATATATACTTGTTTTGAAATAAGTATGAACAGTGAAGTGGAATAGAGTCCTCGAGGCACTTTCTTTTCCCACCATATCCCACATGTCTGTCTCAGTCAAGCGCCCCCCCCCCTCCATCCAATGTCACCTGACTTGCTAGTCAAAACTCAGGAAAGAGAGGCAGTGTAAGCAGTGGTGGTGAACTTTGCATCCGAGCCGACAAAAGGCTCGGTGCCGGCGCCGATGCTCTGGAGAATCTGGGAGGAAGGGAGGCCCTGGCTGTTGACGAGGTAGGTCGTAAAGGCCTTGAGGTCGCCGCTGAAGCTCTGGACGTCGCTGGGGGCGACGAAGCTGAAGACGGTCATCTGGCCGTTGACGCCCTTGTAGAGGTTCCAGGTGCGGCCGGCGACGGTCGGGGTGGCAATGGTGCTGCCGGTGGCGCTGATGGGGCCGGCGCCGCCGAGGGCGCCGAGCCAGATCATGATTTCGTACTGGGCGGAGCCGGTGGCCGTGGAGGAGGTGAAGAGGTCGTAGGCTACGTTGGCTACGATGCCGGTTCCGGAATAGCTTTTTGATGATGATGTTAACATTCTTTTCTACGTGTGTTTTTGTATGTGTGTGTGTCCAACGTGAAAGCTGCAACGTGATGGAAAAAAAAAGAAACGAAAAAAGTACCTCCAGGTCCAGGTCGAGGGGATGCTGCTGATGGTGCTCAGGGCCTTCTTGCTGATATTGACGACGGCGTTGGCGTACGACTTGACGTTGTACTGGCCGCCGGACCAGGACCAGGTGGTGGACCACTGTAGGTTGCTGCCGGAGAGGCCCGTGAGGGTCGTGCACTGGCTTCCGGTGCCGGCGCTCATGCCCCAGAGATTATTGTAGACGGTATAGGTGCCGGCGACGGCCGAGTCCCACTGGCCGCAGAAGGTCGTTGCGCGCTTCTCGACAGTCGGTGTCGGCGTGGCGAGCGTCAGGGGGAGGAGGATGGCAAGGACGGCGGAGAGCTTCATGGTGGACTTGCAGGCGTGTTTTGCTTGACGGGGGAGGAGACGAGGGGCACCGAAGTTGGGATAGAATGGGAGACTGGTTATGGATATGGGATAATACACTGGCGAAAGGCTTCCAGAGCATTGACACTGCGAAACGGTAATCAAGTTTATATATACCCTCACGTTTAGAATATATCAAAATGGTCCTACGTTCAAGGTTGATATTGAGTTCCTAAGCCCGGGAGTCAATAATCTGCCTCATTCCCTGTAATCCATCCGTTCTTCCGTGGTGTCCCCGGCAATATCAGCCATGTCAGCCAGCTTGTCGTCAATATCATTGTCCACGTGGGAACGTTGGATATATCCGCGCGAATCGTCACCAATGCCGGACCGGTTTCGTGGACCTACCTTCCGTGACTACCTCGAAAGGGTAGACTAAATTGATCACGAGTGCCTTTGCTCCTTGGGACCGTAACGGGGTGAGTTACCAATTGGGACGATGATCATGTCCGCTCTTGATATAAGTTCTTCAGTACGACAGTGAGCTAAGGTCAGGGTGCCGAGTCTCCATTGGCGGCTCGCATCGTGCTGCTGCCAAACCCGGGCGAGATCCCATCCAGTTCGGGAGTTTAGGGAACCACGAATCAGGGGAACCCGGTTATTGGAGACG
Source organism: Colletotrichum orchidophilum (assembly GCF_001831195.1). Taxonomy (NCBI): domain Eukaryota; kingdom Fungi; phylum Ascomycota; class Sordariomycetes; order Glomerellales; family Glomerellaceae; genus Colletotrichum; species Colletotrichum orchidophilum. Next base: position 102,900 of record NW_019173103.1, on the reverse strand, counting down.
CGTGGAACCAGGACCATGGATGGATTGACAGTCAAGAAATTAAACTTTCTTGGAACGTTATACACAAAACTCGAGAGCGCGGTTATTTGCCCATGTTTCTCAGAGAAGCTGCATTCTGGAACACAAAACAACTAGTTCTAGAAGTATATTACGCAAGATAAGATAGCCATAACAGTCCAAAGTTATCTCGTCTGGCGTCTCTTCTCTCCAGGAAATTAACCACGCAATCCAGCCTGTGGCGCTGCAAGCCCAATACCGACATCACCTGGCGTACCGCTTACCCCAGCATGGCTTTCAACGCACGGGATTCGAGGAGATATAATCTGCCCTGGAAAGCATGGACTGCCGGCGGAAAATGCGGGGTTTGACTGCCGTCATCCGCGCGCTGTCCGGGGGGAGAGGTGCGCCGCGATGTAACCGAGAAGGGGAGGCCAACCAGGTGGAGTTGCGGCAAGGCGGGATCTCGAAGCCGCGATTGGCGGGATTCGATCGGGCGTTAATTTACTACAAACGCACCGGAGGTTTCCCCTTCGTTGAGGAGGAAGCGAAGCCTCCAGTCCTCTCTGTCTCTCTCTCTCTCTCTTTCTCTCGCTCTTGCGAACTACGAGCCGCCGTTTTCTTCTTATGAGAAGAATAAGTGCAAGATTTGCCCAATCTTCATGCTACGGACGTACGCGATCGGCTCCATGGGGACATGGAGTTTATAGAGGTACCATTATTCCAAATCTCGAGGTCTGTTGTCGTTTAGCCTTGGCAACGATGACGAATTTTTTTTATGCCCGTGCAGTAGCTGGATGTCAGTGTTGATCGGCGCCGGTGAGATGTCGGTGCTTCGCGACCCGTCATTTCAGCTTGCATTACGTGCGCATTCGATCTGATTTTGTGAACCCTTGGCTTGCCGCTGGCTCTTGGCGATTACGCAATTACCAACAGTCTGACCCTCTTCAAGTCTGGCAGAGAGGTATTGCTGGTCCCTGGATTCTAGGATGCCTGTTCCCTGGCAGCCATCTGACGGTTCTGGCCCTACATTCGCTTATCTGAGCTGGATATCGAGACAGGATGCACAGCTGGGACACGGACTGCCGGACCTCCCTTCTTTGCACGTGTAAACCAATCAGATTCAGATTCATATGCCCATGAGATGACCCCGCGTCATGATTTATCAATGGAAATGATGAAGTATTTGTGGACAGCCCATCTCATAACCCAGTGTCCCGGGTTGATCCAAAGCTTGTTAGCATGGGCGCTCTCTCGGTACAGCTCACAGTATGGTAGGTAAGCTCAGTATTCCACGAAGTCTGTGTTCAATAAGGGATCTTCTAAGGTGAAATTGAAGAACCACACCAAAGCTTTGCTGCATGCATGGATATGGAGCACCGTCCCAAACACAAACGCGGAAAAGGTCCGACACCGTGGCGGCGCCGCTGAGCTCCAGCTCAGCGCAAGCCCACAGCCTCATGACCTGGGGGGGAGAAGGGCTGGACGGACTCAAGAACGGCTCGTGGCTTCGTGTGAGAAAAACCAATAATCACCAGTGTGGAGAGGAGAGTGTGATAGTGGCTCAAGAAAAACCTATCGATATTTGGTTTTTCCTCGCGCTTGTCCAGGAACACCTGAACGCCTTCCTGCTAGGCTCGCAGAGCAAGCCTTCAGGGCACATGAACTAGTTCAGCACTGCTGGAAATATTTTGGTTTTTCTTCGTATCTGCAGAGTGAGCCTCGCGTGGGCAGCGCCGCGGCGGACTGTTTTGACGGATATGAGATGTGAGGAAAAAGTCGAGCACACCATGAGGAAATGCTGACGGCGCCGTTCGTCTACGCCACTTGGCATACGCCATCGACTATCTACCCAGGCACGCCAGGCAAGAGAAAAAAAAAAAAAAAAAAAAAAAAAGGTAACGCCTCATTTTGACCTAGGAGACAGGACTCATCTGGTTCGGACGAGAGACTGGGGCACTCGGAGCAACATGAGAATGGTCAAGGTTGTGATCTTCGGCGCTCCTTCCCACGAATCTGGGAAGATCGCCTTCGACCCTGTTTATGTCTTGGTTGTCTACCTGGCCTTTCCTTGTTTTGGGCCCGCGGACGTGCGTCGTGCCTGAGCCGGTGGAGACGCGTCGCGATGGTGGTGATGTTTGGGTAAAAGGGTAGAGGGGTGTGGTGAGTGTATGTTGACAATGGCACATTTGGCTAGCGGCGGGTTCATCTGAGTAGCGTAGCCGACAAGATAGACTCAACTTTAATCAGATATCATTGCTTTTTATTCTTATGCTGGGAAGGGGGTGTGTGCAGAGACGTGCCTTTTCATTTTCTTGCCGTCTTGCTATAAAGACGCCGAAGAGGGTTGGCCTAACGAGCCAGGGGATAGAGGTCCCGGTTCCGAGGAATGGAATTTGAGTTGTTATCCGAATCCCTGAGGGCGACTCAACACTGCGCTGTCTCATCTGTCCTGCGTTCCCGATCGGAAAGAGAACAGGGGCGCAAGAAGGGGTGGCCGGTTCCACGTGCTCGGGACCCAACCATGAATCGCAGAACTAAGCCTGATGATTGATTTTGTGCAAGAGAAGAGACTCGAAAAGCGGAGAGATGAGGGTGGTGTAGGTGAAGACGCACTGTGACAGGGATCGTGGAGAGACGGACTGAGACTTGTGGCGCACGCCGGCCGGTACGGGTTTTCGCGCCGGTGCGGCCTGCACTGGACTAGGCCCAAAATATGGGACAGGGCAAAGAAAAAAGACTCTGAGCAACGAACAGGAACGTTCATCGAGGAATGTAAAACGGGTAAATTGTGCGGCGGGAGCGTGAGAAAGAGAAAGACGATTTGCCGCAAAGGGTGCCCGTTGGTGGCCTGCCTCGCCCCCTCCACCACAATAGACGGGCTGGACTTGGCTTTCCTCTGTCCAGTCTTGTTATCAGCCATCGTACGCAGCGTTTTGAGGGGTCGAGACATGAACCGGCCGGAATGTGTCGGATGAGGGCTTGCGGGCTTTGCAAATGTCTATCGTTTTGACTTGTTTCTATTGTCTTTCACGAAGACTATGCGCGGTTTTTTTTTTTTTTTTTTTTTTTTTTTTTTTTTTTTTTTTTTTTTTTTTTTTTTATTTTTTTTTTCCTTTTTTTTTTTTTTTTTTTTTTTTTTTTTTTTTTTTTTTTTTTTTTTTTTTTTTTTTTTTTGGCTTTGGGGGCCTCTTCCCACGCTTTATTACTGTTGTGGCGAGAATGCCGTGGCCGTTGATTGAAACAGCAAAAGTGCGTGTCCAGGGAAGCTTTAGAAGCCGAAATCTGAATTGGTGGCACCTCCTGAGATGCAACGTCCACTTGCGTAACCTACTTTCACTTGTGTTGCTGACGATGGCGGTTGCCGTCGGCCTGATTTTCTTCATCAATGACTGCAGTAGCATAGGCGATCAGATGAGGCTCGGGTACTGCCCCATGTGAAGTCCTGCTCTCATCTGCAATGATAGTCATCAATATACAGGGCGGGCGTATCAGCTGCAATCTAGATTCTCGCTTTATGCATGTCTCTGCCGCTCATGCAGCTTAACGATTTCGGACATACATAATTACGCTCGGTGGTTGAATTTGCCCCCCCTCTCGCCCAGAGACGAGGCTTCGGATTTAGACGCTAGGGAAAGCTGGAAGATGGGATCCGGGGAATGCGGGCTGATCCTTATTGGGTAATAGACATGCCAAATTGAGGATAACCTCGTCTTTCCCTCATGCTCGGTCTCGGACTTTTGCGACAGCTGGGTTTCGACGGGTGGTTCGTTGGTTCGGTAATCCACCCGTAAAGAAGGGGGAGCTCGTCTCGCTATTGGTAGCCCAAAGACTAACATGAATCGAGGGCCTGCAGAGTGGAGGAACAAACAGAGAGAGTGGATGAGGCAAGATGTCTCTCAGTATTTGCGTTTTGTGCATTAGTGCCTCGGAGCTGAAAGATGCAGCTACTGCAGGACTCACCAGGGGTTGATGCAATTGAGATCTACATGACGAAAAGGAGATCGCCTGCAGGTTGAGCGGCGACTTTGAATGCCTAGCGGAGGTTGGATGTCATTAGATGTCAGGTAGATATCGCCAGACTGAGTCTTTTGCAGGTTGGAATCCTCACTATGACGATGAGCTCGAAATCTCAGTCAATAATTGCGCCACATGGGTAACTCGCCGTGCTCACTGCACCGAGTGGATCAATGGGAAAATACCATCCGACCCATTTCGTTTCTGAATTGTGATCGGAACCCATGGAAGGTTGTGATATCAACAAGAAGCGAGCAGAAGTTTCTTGACCCGTTTGGATTCTCACAAACTGTATTCTAGGTATCTCGAACTTGCAATAATGACTATCGGATAAAGTCTAGGGCAAAAATGAGGTGAATATATTCATGGCTGTCAATGCTTATATATTCCCGACCCAATGCTCCCATCTCAGGTTCAAGTTGGGGAGGATGAAATTCATCATTCCAGTCTTCTGGTCCATGGTTTTGGCAGCTCTCAAAAAGCTTTAACCGTAGTTCCCTTTCTTCTAAGCTTTATAAAGGTCATACTGGGGCTTGTTGGCAGAGAGAACCTGTGGCTCTGGTGCTGATGAAGCTGGAGCGCCCGAACGGTTTCATCCTGGATGCCAGCCTTTCTTTCTGGTTTTCTTCCTGAGTTTCTCCCTCAGTCATGGCCCGTTTAATGACAAAGAATAAGCTGGGGGAATTGAACTTGCGTTTCGATCTGTGACATCTACCTTATCCGAAGCTACATGCAACACTTCTTGTCGAGTCTGGTCTCAGCGGTGAAGTCGGCTACGATGATCAGTGCCGCAAACGGACGTAGGTCGTAATACTCAACGATAGAAATCAAAACCTGCTGTTTCAAGTCTTTGATTTAACTTCCGGTAATCAGTATCAACTCCTTACAATTAACTGACAGTGAAAATGTTTTCCCCTTGGACTCTTTTAATAGCCGTCATTATCTGGTCAGGGAATCAGGTGCTACATACGGATAGTGAGTGAAGTTTTTTTTATGAAGGCTATGCCCAGGACAGCAAAGGTGCCTCTGATTGATGTATTATAGCTTACTTCGGTCTTTTGCCGTCATCTAAATCACCATATTTAAGGCTCAGGTCACATCCGTACCGAAAAGAAGTGCAAGCTCTACAATAAATCTAGGGCTACGCTTCGGCTCGTTATTTATACTTCTATGCATTAATTAAAATCGCCATCAACGTCGTCCTTCTAACAATGATCACCATTGGTTTCAGCCTTCTCCGCTGTAGTTGTCTAGTTTCACCTCCCACCTAAGCAAGCCGAGAATGAGCATACTTTCACAGCATCAAAAAGAAGTAATAGATGACAAAGAAAGAAAAAAACACAAACCGACCTAAATTCGCTTCGAGCTGTTCAGGAAGCGGGCAACCATGAATCTCACCACTGACACAGACTTTTGCGTTGCATGAGGCCGCTATCTGAGTAATGAGGAGCAGGGACATCGTCGAGATGTTCGTCTTCAACACATGACTAATGACATATTTGCAAGCCATTGAGTATCCTACTCTGTATTTATGAAGGAAAATTGGAATCAAGAAGGATTGAGGCTGTGGGCCAAACCTCCCGCCAAGGCTGCGTTGTGAACCTAAATCGCAGGCTTTAGAAGTTGAGTGAGAACGACGCGAGAGATGTGCATGAATTAAGGGAGAGCATAGAAACTTGTTCTTTTTTCCTAAGTTGAGAAATACAAATTACACGCATGTTCAACGCAGGAGAGGACCTTTATGTCGGTACTAATTGCCAACTTCGATTTACGTGGTGATTTTCTAAAGATTAAGCTACTATCGGCTGATTCCCTCTTCAAAGTACAATAATTTCGTGTAGATACAAAGGCCAAACCTTTAAATTCTTCTACGCAATGGGACCGTAGAAGCTGAACTTGCCGTTAGGGTCATATTTGGTCTTCAGAGACTGGAGACGCTCTTGTCTCCATTGCTCGCTACCGTACCATTCCTTCGGGGTCTCGTCACCGAAGGCATAGTTCAGGTAGACGTGCTGCTCAGTGCGACCACTCCCTTCATGAATGATATCCCGCAGCTGGTTACCGAGTGTGGCGGCCTTCTGATCGAGTTCAGTTCCGTTGGGCAAGTAAGTGATGAGAGGCGCGAAGAGAAGATTGTCGCCACGATAGGCGAAGGCGGTCGAGTCGCTCTCAATGGCCTTCACACCCTCGTTCGAGTAACCCTCAAACATGAAGAGAGAGTTGTTGAACGGTGAGTTGCCCTTGATAGAAGACGCGAAGAGATCGTATGCCTTGCGTTGAGCCTCAATGTTGTATGACTCAACATAAATAGGGAAGCGAGGGTTGTTCAAGCCAACCTTTTGGCAGGGGATGGAGTCCAGAGCAATACCCGTCCATGTGGCGAGGTCGAGGTAGGTTCCGGACTCCGGAGTGGCGGAGATAGGTCCGATGTTCCGGAAGGGCTGGGTATACACAGAGTCGACGGAGGTGACACCCTCCTGGATGACCCAGAAAAGAATGATGGGCTTAGTTACAATTAGCAGTAGCCACAGACAATGATAAGCGGGCTGCACTCACATTCTCGGGGTCGGCATCGGGGTTGTTGAGCCAGTAAGACCAGTTGATAACTTCAGCAGCCTGGGTACCATTCTTGACGAGGTGCTCATTCGCAGCTTGGTAGACTTCCTCGACCTTTTCCCCGCCGAAGATGAACGTCTCAACTGCCCAGTCGCTGTGCTCGATATCATAGACCTTGACGTTGACGGAGGTCACGATACCAAAGTTTTGGCCAGCGCCCTTGACAGCCCACCAGAGGTCCGAGGTCTCATTAATGGACTGTAAGGTACCATCAGCTAGCACAATGTTCATGGATACAAACTGATCGGCGACCAAGCCGTGGTGGCCCTGAAGCCATCCATGGCCACCACCGAGAGCAGGCCCGAGAGTGCTGACGCACTCGCAAGTTCCCGTGACTGTAGCACGTAGTTAACGAAACATCCTCGATACTAGCGATGGAGGAATATAAAGCTAGAATGGAGCTGACCTGTCTGCTTTCCGGCCTCCCAGAGTGTGTCAGTGACGAGCTTGGACCCGGTGCCACCACCAATCTTGGCTGTTGTCCCGTCTGCTGCCATCTCGACCCCGCTCAGCTGGGACAGGTAGATTTCGATACCGCTCTCCATCTTGCCCAGAGTAGTGATAGCTCCATGCACGCCATTGTACGCAAGGAAGGGCATGTTCTTCTCGTTGGCGAACTTGACCTGCACGCAAGCTAGTGAGCAACCTGCTTCGTAGCTTTTACGTTCGGACGAAGCTAGAGTCAGTAACTAACCGTTTCTGCAACATCGTTCTCAGTCCCAGGAATCACGACGAGGTTTGGCTTGGGTGCGTGGAGATTAGACCACCGGATCGATGCGTTTGTAAACTCAACGGTGCCCGGCTGGTAAACCTTTGCAGCAGGTGACAGCCTGTCACCGAGCTCGGCCGTGTCTCTTGGGCAGATGCCTCCAAGGAGCTGACGCGCGACAGGAACGTTTAGGCTTGCAGAGGTGATTGCCCATGTAGCAATGGCTGTAAGGACCTCCATCTTGAATCGATGCATCTCGGCAGCAGGGGGGTGGCAGAAGAGGGAGCCGGATTGGCAGTAGATAAACTCTCGAAAAACCCAAGGATGCAACAGGTGACACAAAAGCTGTAATGTAGATGTCAAAAGAGTTCGAACCGAATGTGGTGGGAGTAAACGAACAGACCCCTCATAGTTAAGTGCGCCTAGTTCCAAACAGTCAATCCGTCGACAAGCAGCGCTTCCACCATTATTTGTTGTACAAGGGAGGAGTGATGGGTTCTATAAGCCAAGTTTACCGGGCGCAACGCTGACTGCATTCTTAATTTCGGCTCCTTGCCCGCGGTGCCCCTATGCATGCGCCCCTGCTTTTTTCGACCACGGAGCCGCCAACCAAGTTGATCAAAGGTGGCGAAAGCTCCTCGCAACCCTCGTCGAAATCTGTCGCCGTATTCTGCGTATCTTGGGGGACACGATGCCGAATTGGCCAGATGATTGCGTTTTCTGAGAGATGGAATTAACCGTGCGTGTTCTCTGCGAGACGTCTTTCCTTACACCCATGTGAGTGAGATGCCTCGACATGCCCCCCCTCTCAGCCCACGTATCTCTGTGTGTGTTCATTTGTAAGTGTGTTACATTCGTTTACCAAACTTCCAATCAGCACAGATTCCTCAGCGGACCCCTAAAGTTCCAGGTTACTTCAAGGAGGAATAGTGGAATAGTTCCGGCCAGTGTTTGCAAATCCTGCGGCCTGTTTCCGTACCATGGGACACCTGTGTACCAACGAGTCCAACGGCTGCCGGCTTCTTAGCGCAAAGTCAAGTCAATTCAGAGACAAAAATTCGAATTTGACCCATCTGCTACACCTCTACGTAGCCCAGCAATGTATCCCACTCTCAACCCCCCACCCCTTCCCATAACTTACCCTTCATTGCTGCTGCATAGAACTCCAGGTCCTCTGAATCCTCGGCTGTGCGGCACTGGGTACAGCGCAGCCAAAAACATCCCTCGTGCCAACCCTTTGGGAGGGCGTTATCTTCTGTTGTGGAGTGCCTTTCTTCAGTAAGGACATTGCTACTCGGAGCGCGTTTGCACTGGGTCCAATTGATCCTGGAAAGTTGGTTGAACGTGAGGCCGGAGTTTTTCCCCTAGTCTGTACCTCACTGTGCCCCTTTGCTACAGGACTTCTAAAAAGTTTTTTTTTCTTTTGGTCTCTCGGGCCGCTTTGACCTGTCAACCATCCTCTTGGACTCATGTAAGGTCTTCCATCATCTTCTTCCCCTTCTGGAAGTACTCTCGGGCTTGACCGTCTGATATGGAGCACCGCGACCGAAGTATTCAGCTGCCCGTTTCTGGGGCCGGGCCCTCTCAACTGCAGTATCGTCTGCAAATCCTAGCCATTTACGTCTAGTGTTCGCAACTCCCCCCGCCCCCTCCCCACATCACCCGAGGTATCCTCATTACCTTAATTATCGTAAAGAAAAGTATTGAGAGTGTGGGCGCTCTACGCCGAGGGAAGCACCTGCGTTCCACTTGGGCCCTCCTACAGGGCTCAGGGGAGCTGTTCATTTCGAGTCATGGGGTAGGCATGCATCATATTCCGCCATTATGATCTAGGAGCTTGACGAGCGGAGGAAAGCCGCGTCAACTGAACGCTGGACAAGCGCGAGAGCGGAGGCTACGTCGACCCAGAACATGGCTGCGAGGCTGCGTGTGATTATCATATTTAATCTGAGCTGATGTTAGGGGGCCTGCGGATCGAAGCGTGCCGATGGAGCGGACGGGGGCCCAATTCTTAAAGTATACATTGTAGGTATCCTTACCTATGAGCCCACAAATCCTTCCACCTAGAACCCTGCAAAGAGCCAGAATTACCGAGACAACTTGGACTGCCAGGGGTAAGGCGAGGGAGACAACCGCAAGCCCGACGATGAGCGAGTGTAGCATCATCCTGAGCCACCACCGTTGTGGTAACCCCGCGTCCTGCTCATCAGATGCGGGCTTCATCCGACGAACATGTTCATAGACACTCGAACCCTTATAACGGTAGTAGGTATGGTTTGTCTTGGTGCTTCCCAGACACGGAGCTTGGTTTGCGCTGTGACAGATTGGAGATGGAGGTATGCAACCGGCAAAGTCGGATGGGTCCTTGTAAACTCATCCAAAGTCGCCGTGCTGATAGTAGGGGAAAAGTCTCCTCCACCATGGGTTGCATCAGTTGGGACGCTGCGCTCCAACTTGCCGCGTTCAAGCCTGTTTCTGTGTTTCCAATGATCTATGGTCTAGTTCCCTTACACTAGTGTTGGATCGTAGACCCTGACTCAAACATCTACATGCTCCTTCCAGCATTCCAGGGTTATAATACTCGTACGAATGGCACTCCTCACTCTATCGGTCTACCTTGCCTTCCCACTTGGTTATTTCCATAGTCATCGGGCGAATTCAGAACCCATACTCTCTCAACTGCGATATAATCTACCAATGTCGACCAGCGAGCCTACAGACCTTGCTGCACAGGCAACGGCAGCAGCTGCCACCGAATCAAATCAACAGTTCACAATCGAAGTTTGGACGCTGTACGGAATCGGAGTCGCTGTGACTGTCCTCAGGACGTACGCCAGAGCCAAAGCCGTGGGGTTTCGAAATTTCCGGGCTGATGATTACCTCGTATGGGGAGCAATCGTATGTGGTCTACCAAGACAGCGCAAGGCACCAAGGGCATGTCGCTGAAGTCAATCTGTGTAGCTATTCTACACAGTCCTGTCAACCCTGGCCTACTCTATTGGCAACATTGCCAACGGCCTCGCCAACAATGGCATGACAGATTCAGAGCGAGCAGCACTGTCCACTAGTGATCCGGAATATCAACTAAGGTAGGCTTGCAATGAACTCAATACCTGAAGCCATTCATTGAGACGAGAAATAGAGTCACCGGGTCGAAGATCCAGATTGCCGGGTGGACCACGTATTGGGTACTCATCTGGCAGCTGAAGCTCGCGATGTTGGTCTTCTACCTTCGGCTCACGGTACCTACCCCTACTACCTAGTCATATCGTATCGTAGCTGGTGACTAACACAAGCACGCAGGAAGGTCTAGGTCGTCGATACCGCATGCGTATCTTGATCGGTTTCGGCCTTGTGATTGGGACATTCATCGCCTCTCTTGGGGCGGTTTTCTTGTCTTGCAGACCGGTCAGCAAGTATTGGCAAATAAGCCCGGACCCCGGCAGTAGGTTTCCAAAGTCAAAAGCTTGAAGTGCAGCCCATGCTGATCAGTTTTCTTCTAGATTCCTGTCAAGCTGCCGTCTCGTTACCGATAATCTGGACATCCTTCGCTACAAATGCCTTGACCGATATCTACCTTATATTGATCCCTATTCCTCTACTGTGGGGGACTACTTTGCGGCTTGTTAAAAAGATCGCGTCGACAATCGTGCTCGGCGCAGGCATTTTCGTCCTGGTCTGTGCCACGCTCAAGAGCATCTTCGTCTTCGTGGTACATTTCAGAACTCCAGAACTATTCATGTTCTCTTTGAACTATTTATCTGTTTACTAACACTGGCCTAGGATCCCGTCAATGGTGCCCAACTTGCCGGCAGTTGGGGCACTCGGGAAATCTTCGTCGCAACCGTCACTACAAACCTTCCCATGATCTTCCCACTCATCAGAACCCATGTCAAGCCTCTTTGGCCCAATTTCTTACGCTCAACGAAGAATCCCAAAAAGGTCTACAGGACAACAAGCGGCTTCCGAACTATCGGAGTCAGCCACGGAGATTCTATCCGTCGCACTGGCCCTCCTGGCGCAAACCCTGTCGCCTCCATTGTGACTTTTACCGAAAGCAAAGAGCGCATAATGAGCAACGTTCAAATGCAAAATCTAGAAGGCTTTTTAACGCCCACATCAGGGAAGCTGCCGAATGGTATCGTGGTATCGAACGAGGTTGAGGTCATCACCGAGGAAAGAACCAGCCAATTTGGTGGACAGAGCCATCAACGAGCATATGAAGCTTGGTAGTCCTGGAGCTCTTATCGTTCATTCGTGTTCAATTTCAAATTTGTTATCAATGCCCGGTTATTTACCACATATTAATTTCTATCTTCGTGCCATCAAGTAGCATGCTGGTTCCCAGAAAGCGTGTCTGACTTTACCATGCTGTTGAACGCCATACCAAAATTGGCTGGCTAGCCTTGTCAGATGGGAGAAAATTCATGTTGTTAGAGATTCAAGCAAAGGGTACAGATTCCCATCAGGGAGCATCGGCTGTACAGGCTGTACAAAATTTCTTGGACTGACTCGGCCCAAGTCATTTGAAACTCTCCCTCTTCGCAACAACCACCATGAAGGTTTATGCAGACTCGGGGAGTTTCTGAACCTTCGCTGATAGCAGAAGTTTAATTGAAAGCCAATCAAATGTGAGGGGAGGATACATAGCCGCCACCCATGTTCGCTCAGTCATCCTCTGTTTTGTGCACTCTACCTAGTCAGCAAAGGCGTGTATTATCACACAAAGAGGCCAGCCCACTACATTCAAATGTATACACGTCCACATGTTGGTGATCATATGTCTGTCTATTCTGCAACATTTGTTTTTGTTGGGAGTGAAGCCGCAGATCTTCAATGCACAAGTGATGATGCAGTGCTTACTTGGCGATCACCAACGACATCCAGAGCCCGGTGTCTCTCAAGAACATACTCTGTAATCTTCTCGGTGGATGCATGGAGGCAGAGCCACAGCGAGCTATCCCCACGTCGCTGCACAACCCATCTGTCTCCTAAATGAACCGGCGTCTATCTTGCTGACGCCTTGCTGCTACCTACATTTTGAAGCTGCAAAGACAACTCGGGCTAGAACGGACTATTTGCGGCCCACCTCATACCGTTTGCTTGAAGTTCTGGTTCCCAGCGGTGGGTGAGGTGAACATCCCTGCTCGTTGGGCCTCCCACTTCCCATGCCCGCTTTGAACATATCAGAGGGTGGGAGCATATTCAGCAAGGTACTTGGTTTGAAAATTTCAACGCGGAGAGCAAAATTTTCTTAGGTCTACTCGGGAGAAACATGAAAATTGGCTAAGCAAGTCCTTGCAATTTCAAGTTCTTGGGGTTGACGGACGATTGAAATGAATCTCACCTACTGTGGGTATCTCGACATCGAACTGGGTATACCTACAAAGAATGGTGTAAATTGTTGCTCATGGTCACCTCAAAATCAATACGATCTTGCTTGGACTATAAAAAAAGAAGTTACATTTGTGTGGAGGCGAACGATAGGAATCGGACTTGATGTTGGGTTTGCAGGCTCGGCTATCTGGACATACCTAGCACGCTGCCCATGCGGTTCACGAGGTGAATGAACATATGCTGAGCAACTCTCCGTATACCAGAATTGCCTGAATCCAGATGTTTGTACGGTGAGAAGGTCGTCGATGACATTGATTCGCGTGGATATTGTCCCTTATGTATCACCAAAGAAGATACCGGCTGTCGTTGAGTAACAGCAGCACGCTCGGCGCCTTGCTGTCGATTTATTGTTTTTAATCGTTGTTCGAGAGTTTCTCTGTCAGTTACCTCAGACAACCCATAGGAAAAACCTTTTTTTAAGCTTACGATCATTTCAGGCGAAAATTGACCAAACTAGCGAATTGCGTGCTGCCAAGTTGGCGCAGGTGCGTTGAAGTCCTGAGATGAGAAAACTTAGGCAACTGAGCGGGACGGGTTCGGCTGTGAGAAAATGTCTCAATGAACGTTTGGTAAGATCTCTTAATATGGACCGAGCTAGCCACACTGCGATTCTGTATTGGTGTTGTGTGGAGTTGCCCAATGTGAGCAATCAACTCGGCGCCGACAGCTTTATTTTTCAGCTTGCCTAATATATACCAGTTGTAAGACAATTGATTGTGCATTGTTTTCGGAGCCGGCGGCGAAAGTAAGCACTAAATTCAGGGAGCGCTGACAAAGATGACGTAGACTCGTGTAGTCCCAAGGGCTGCCTTTTTAGAAGTGATTATTCGACCCCACCTGACCGGCATGTCGCGCCGTGACAAATTCGCTCTGCCCGGCGCCGACAGCGTTAGTCCCGGACTTTCCAACCCGTCTTCGACATGGACTTTGGCTACATAAGGTTTGACTTGCTAGAATTATCACTGTGATATTACTGCTAGAATCGAACCAGTCAAGTATTACTTGCTATTCTGAGCTTGCCTAGTCACACTCAAAGACAATACAGTAATAGTTTTGTTCTCAACATGACAGATTCAGTGCCCCGCCGACGCATCGTCTTGTCGAATCTTCATCTCAACTCGATCGATGGCAACATCAATACTGAACCCGGGGTAGAGGTAGTAACCAACAACTTGGAGACAGAAAACCTCTTCGACGGTCTTCTGCAGAGGACCAAGATCGGTACTGTCTCTGCGGTCCCTGCGAGTAACGAGGGATTGTGCGTAATGTCAGGCTCCCAGAATCGAATGAGTTGATATTGATTCCTTGCAGAGGTCTCCCAGCTTTTGCTGATGTGCCTGGAAGTGGCATTGTTTTGCCTGGGGGCGTGAATCTTTACTTTTTGGACTTGGCCCCAGGATATACAACTCCGATGGTACGTAGAAACTGTCGGGTTCTTTATACCGATTGTTTGGCCCTTAAATACTTTCGATACAAGTCATGGCTTGGATTTACCTCCAATTCTGACTCAATTCTCTTCAGCATCGGACCGTGTCAGTCGACTACGTTGCCGTCAGCCAGGGAACACGCACCCTTATAACCCCCAAGACTGCTTTCAGCGCCGAAAACAATAAGGCCGACTATAAAGACACTATTGAAAGTCTGCTTCGTCCAGGAGATGTTGCCGTTCAACGCGGGGCTATGCACGCGTACGTACTACTCTCGTCCCTAGAGCCAAATGAATACCATTTCTGAACATTAGAGCTAATCCGTTATTTTTTGTCATAGCTGGGCGAACAGAACTGATGAATGGGTTCGTATGATTGGCATAGTTGTGGACGCAAAGCCGTCTGAGATTGTAATAGGCGGAAAGCAGCTGGAATTAGGTGAAAAATGGCTTCAGTGAGCACTGAAGATCCAGAAGCAAGGCTCTGTTCAGTAGAGCTTCCCGCTGTCTAAAAGGGTTTTGCATTGGAGTATTGACACGATAAACACACGAAGAACTATTGAATCTTGCAAGGAGAGAAACATGAGCAAAGAAGTCAGAAAAATGAAGACATTTGAGTCGTACGTGCGTCTCTAGTCCTTGGTATTCATGCCAGGTCGCGGGTTGTATACGAAGCAATCCCTGTTGTAGAATGTGATACCTGTGCCAACCTCTCCATCAACTCCGGCTTCCGCTGAAACCTCAAATAGCCTGCACTCGTTCGCGCTCGGCTCCCATGAAAAGGACTGGCAGCGGGGTGGCCGGCGAGCGTCGGTGCATAGCTCCCAACCCTTGCATGCGTTGTCGCTATCAACTCCAAGGCCGTAATTTCCATATCCGGGTTTAATGCTACCCTCAACATTGCAGGTCGCGTTCATTGGCGCCTCTGGTGGCCAAGATGATAGGGCGTTGACACAATATGCTAAGATGGCGAAGTAGGAAAGAGATACAAGATCAAACATATTCATATTTTGGCTTATTTCCCTATATTGATTTGAAGAAGATGTTTTGGTATACGATGATGAGCATAAGAATTTCATACGCTGCCAACCAAGATTGGAGCGACCTATATATAAGTCACGAAAAGCGAAGGGGAGTGATGCTAGCTTGCCCTTGAGACTAGCCTGCCACACTGCCTACCTGGGATAGGAGATTTGGAGGCTTAAACAGCCTTAACGCAGCTGACGAGGAATTCTGGTGATCCCATGTGTGAAAACATACGGAACTGCAGCCAAGTCGCAGCTCGTGTCTGCCACGGACGCTAGGCATTTGCAGGCTGGCTAAATTGTGCCACAGCGGTTTCGCGAAATGGCCACTCCTTAATAAAATTTCATTCGCCAACGTTGAGAAATGGCGAAACGGCAAATCAAACCACTATATCTATTCAGATTGTGTCCCTCTTATGCAACAGTATCTCACTCGAAGAGCTATGATAGGCAAGTATTGGTTGCGTTCGTCTCCAATCAGGATACCTGAAGCAGAGTGGCGTCGAAACATGCGATACGAGCAGGTGGAGGGCTTATCTCAGGCTTCTATGTATGATTTGTCCCGAGATAACCGAAAGATGAGTTTTGCCTAACAACAATTCATCGACTACAGATCAATATATTTTCAGCCATGAATAGTAGATATGTATTTATTCTTCCATTATTTGAATAGTTGGTTGTCGAAAAAACGACGCCGTTAATTGCCACCCGCAATTAACGCCAGATACACCTTTGTGGTACAGGTAGATAAATAAATCTCAGCGAATTTACATATTTTAATGTTGTTGACGCAAATTATTCGCCACTTTCATCTAGCTAAGGCTGACATTCTTGAGTTTTCAAGGTACAAAATTGTCACAATAGTGTACATAGCGTTAATTTTTGCCCGCAATTAACGGCGTCGTTTTTGCGACAAACTTCGGGTCGAATAGTGGATTGAGATACAAAAACTGGTAAATAATGAGCTCACAATTATGTTCTGCTCACATCTCAGCTCGGGTACGCTGGTGAAAAACGACCTACTGTATAGCAAAGGACTTTTGTAGTCTGAGAGACCTGCAAATTTCATGTGACCATGCCCAAAGTAACTTTATTTTGTCTCCGTTGCGTTCCGGCCCTCATCTTAAGTAGCATGGAAGAAGATAATTTGGTATTCTATGCACTCCTAGTTCTTCCTTGCCGAATGGTCAGTATGGAGGCTCAAATAATGCTTACTGGATCCTAGCCAGTAGGTGGCCTGGTAGGTGAAAGAAGCCATCCTAGCAAGTACGCAGGTGAGGATGCTGGTTTCTTTCGACGCCATATTAAGCACGCCATTTCTCGGAAAGGTGCCGAGACCTGATGTACATTGCCGATCGGGGCTCTTAAGCCGGACAAGCGGCATTTCTACTTCTGTCTGTTGATGTAGCGGCCATATGAGGCAAGGATTGAGACGGAACATCCTAGTTGAAGGATTTAAGCTTGTTCTGATCACACGGAACGACAAGTCTGAATTCTCCTTCATAGATGGGAGCATCATGCTACTTTGTTGCCATAAAGTCTATTCCAAACCTGCACAATGAAGTCGACGATGCATCACAAGGTCTATGATATCAATCGACGAAATAGGATACGGTAATGTCATTTCGAGAGGAAGTATTGAAGTGAGGCGGTCTCCAGCTACAGTTGGATGATCTGCTAGCAAGTGAACAGAGATGTTGAAAAACGCGCGACCGCCATACTGCACGTCAATAACATAAAGTATCAGGTATACTTCAATGATTACTATCACATGTGCGTCTCGAAGTCGATGATGATTGATGAGATGGCATGCCATCAGCTAGAAACGGCCACCGGCAAAGTCTCGGAAAGTGTGCAAGATACTGAGTGCCGAGCTTCAAGTTCAAGGATGCCGAGATACAAGCGATGCTTCCTTAAAAGTTATGACATCAGTTGTCGGCGGACTTTCAACAATGACGTTGGCGCTTATCACTTTGCCTGAATCAGAATCATGCCTCAGAACTCACATCAGCAGCCTATGATGGTCTTCTATGTGCGCGGGTACGTTATTCTCGATATTAGACTTTTCCCGTCACCATTATTCTCAATGACGTAAATTTGCCATGTCGATGACTGAGACGGGCTTTCCAGGAAAGCCGAAAGCACTGGAACTGGTTGTGTCAGTTGAGCCTCGGCCCGGTGAAAAGGGAAAGGAAGCCGTGCCGGCCGTCGTGACTCCGCCGAGTCCGCATTTCCATAGTTCGTGTTCGCATAATGAACTTGCTTTCCACGGAGGTGACGGGAGTTCTAGCCTCATCGAGACCAGTAAATCAGGGACGGATGAAAGCCAACGGACATAGGTCATTATTGGTTGGAAGTGGGTGTGTGAAGTCCAAGTATAAAATTTGGCAATTCCCTTCTCAAAATCAACTGATGAGAACGCATCCATCACATCTCTTCGTCCACCTGATAAGCCAAAGATCCCTCACACACACACACACACACACACACATACATACTGATCACTGTACCTTGTTTTATCATTCAAAATAAGCTTTTTAAATTTCCGAATTTCCCGTCAGTCCAAACTTTATCCACGTGGCTGGGCTCCTGATCTCCCCGTACCCGGGTTCCCCGAAAACTCAATCCTGAGAAACGCAGGATCATCTACCTAGCTATCTGCTTCGTTACAATGAAGCCCGTTCAACTTTTCCTCTTTGCCACCCCCATCCTCGCCGGTGTGGCACCAGCCACCGCCGCCGAAAAGTGCGGAAACCTCGGCGTGATGGCTTATACCGCCGCATCTCTCGACGCCGCCGGTGGCGTGGATCCCGCCCAGATCCGCGCTTGCCAGGAGCACCCCCTGGGCCCGGACCCTCGACCCGAACATGCCGTCGGACCCCGTCCCCAGGCCTCCCCCACCCCCACTCCCTCCCCCGCTTCGTCCTCTATTGAGGACGTTGACGGCAAGGAAGGAAACTCCACCGTGAGCCACTGGGGCTGGGGCTGGCACCACGGCGGCTGGGGCAACTGCTGGGATGTCGATCCCGGAGACTATGGTTGTTCGGGGGGCTACTGCTACAAGGCTTGCGACGGCGACGGGCGGTGGTGCTGGACCGCCCGCAATAAAGGCTACGGATCTTGGAAGAAGTGCGATACAAAGTCTGATTGCGCGAATATGGATGATCTCGCATGCGGCCGGGGTTGCAAGTCTTGTGGTTGCAGCTGCTAGACGACCACGCCCTATGTATCGCCTTCGCTTCTCTTCCTTTCGGAACTCTCTTGTAATTCTTGTTGCGTGTATGGACCCGGGAATGCGATTGAGTTGGGTGTTTTGGCTTCACGGAATTTTGTATTTAGTCTACCTTATTAGTAAAATCTTATTGAGGTGGCATTAATTATCGTCTTTGGGTTCCTCCCTGCTTGTCGCCGGTTTGGATTTTTATGCCCATGCCGTACTTTGCACGTGTTACTTTTCCTTGATTGACCATCTCGTCTCAAGAGTTGACGTAGACGGGCCCGGCATCGACACATGCATGACATGGATTAGAAATCTCAATCACAAGAACAAATCACATGAATCTCTTTTCGGATGCAGCCGAACTTTTCTCAGGCGCAACCAGGAGACGACACAAGAATGATATAGCCCTATGGATCTACAGAGGAAGATCCAATTGTGCTTACCTGAAAACCATTGTCGGATTGATTTTTTTGTCAAAACATCTGATCTCGATGTGGAATTTCTTTAACGTCGGACAATGCGTGACAAGGCTTGGGGTATGTATCTCAATATCTCAATAACCGGATCTAGCAGCTTCTTCTAATGAATAACAAATGCCCAGAGTCCGTTACTCCGGCTAGTAGCTCGGGGTTCTGCTTAACATCAAGACCCCGTGGTAAAGTCCCCATAAACTGATTCGCAACAACCATGAACAAGAAATTGATTTCCATCCACTGCAGCATCTTGTCTCATGATTCAGATCTGCTGACCTTGACAGTTGAAATCAGTCGCTCGGTTGTACTCATATTGAACCCGCTCCGCTTCAACTTGCGTCGATATTGCATCAAAGGATAGTGTTGAATCATTGGACCAACCACCTGTCATCGACGGCGCTTCAGATAGATACGTCGATGACTGTGTGAAAGACATTGGGTTCTGGAATTCGTGAACCCACTTTAGGCATATGTCAATCTCCAACTGGACGTTGTCGTAAATTCCATGCTGTTTCTGCGACTCCAGAAACTCGCGGAACCTTTCAAGCTCGTCGCGATCTAACAAGTCAGCTCTCCATTCGTATTAGGCTTCTCCACGCCAGCCTCGGCCCGGGTTTTTGAAGAACACGTACATGGAGAAGGAATTTCCTCTGGGGATGTCGACCCAAAAAGAATCTTGTAGATCTCACCCCATTTGTAGGCACCCGGCATGCCGCGCATCTGGGCTTGACATGAGCTCAATTGGGCGTCGTCCATCTTGTCATCAACCACGTCATTCCGACTAAGGCATGGGACTTTAGCCTTGTAGTGATCATTCAGTTCTGTCGCCGTTGGTAGCCGCTGCAGACACCTGCTACATCTGTATCCAGCAGCGTAATGCTTACGACGGAGATGTTCCCTAGTATAGGGTATTAGCCGGTGCCATCACGTACGTCCTGACCAGGTTAGACGAAACATGAGGCCGACGCTGAACTTACTTGAGTCTGGGAATCTCCCAGCCAAGACCTCCACAGGAGTTCCATTCCTTCACGCCATACTTTACCGGGTTGTATTTGAAATAGGGGCAAGCAAATAGTCGCTCTACCCTCTGGGCACTCGTAGGAGACTCGGAGCATGACTCGGCCGCCCCTGGTGAAGATGCAGCACTCCATGTCAGCGGTTTCTGCGACCTCTGCCGTTTACGGCCAGCCTGCTCGCTTGTAGGACCACGACGCCGCTTTTTCTCCCTGGTGCTTTGAGGGACAGTGAGGCGAGACGTCGAGGAATTCTCGAAAGCGGGTAGATTTTCTTCTATGTTCGGAGACGTGAGTTCACCCTTGTCTCGTGAGGCTAACAAGGCCATGTCTCCAAAGACATGGACTGGCTGATTCATGGAGCTGTCGTAATGAGCTTGAACCGGAGGGAATGACTCCGACAATGAGCTTGACGATGGCACACCAGACGTTGCGTCAACCCAGTCACCAAACCCAGTAGTTGAGTAGCAGGGACTCCAGGGAGCGAGCGGAGGTTGAACAGTCTGCAATGTTCGATTCTGTCGTTTTGGACTTGGTATTTGTACCATGTTCACACTGAGAGACCGAGCTTCGTGAGGCGAGGATCCCCTCAAAAGCGCGCTTCGGCAGTTCCAACTTGACATGCCTCCACAAGGTCCTGGCTTTGTATAGCCAGGGTCATCGGCGCACTTTTCGTACATCTTCTCGAGCCTGGATACGACGTCGGCGCTGGTTATCCGCTTGGACCCGTCGACTTCCAGCATTTCGTCCCGAATCAGATCCAGTAGGTCGCGTGTAAATGTGCTCGCTGTCGGGGCTCGACGAAGCCTGCTGATCCACTGCTCAGACCGCATTAGCATACGTACAACTGATGTCGAACATTTCAGTATCCGTTACTACTCACGTGAGAGACGGCATCCTTGAGTTTGATTCGAGTCCCCTTCGCCTGGTCTTTGGAAACCTCGAAAAAGGAGTTGTCGAGCCGTCCATCGGCCTTTGTCTGACGATTGGCGCTGAATGTTTTGACCCCTTTGCGTCCCAGTGTCATCCAAGTAGCTGCTACGCTCATGACGCAGCCGAGTGACCAGATGTCTGCCTTTTGGCCGTCAAATGCGCCCACATCGTGCTCCGGAGCGCGGTACGTCGGCGAACAGCCTGCAGGCCTATCTCCCAGCGAATGGTCCGTCCCGCTACCAATACGGGATAGGCCAAAGTCGGCGAGCTTCCACTGTCCGTTCTCGACGAGAATATTTTCCGGTTTGATGTCCCCATGATAGCCACGAACGGTCCTCACAGGTGATTCATGGCATTCTTTGTTGGGACGCTTCTTCAGCCGGCAGTAATGGATTGCCTTCAGGGCCTCGGCCACGCCAAGCATCTGCTTCGCGGTGAATGTCGTAACCTTTGTGGTACTGCCCGTGTCACAAGGCATAGAAGATGGCTGGCCAGCGAAGAGGCCGTGAAGATCGGTTTCGGCCCAGGGGAATACCAGATAGTAGGTTTTCCCACGCTTGAAAGTGGCAAGGAGCTCAATGACATGAGGCTGGTCTCGGCCGCCAAAGGTCTTGAGGGCTTCTACCTCACGCCGATAGTCTTCCGACCCCGCGTGGAGGAGCTCCTTGACTGCGACCCCGGAGACGGGAAAGTCGTGATGTCCGTCGTGAACATGGGCGTGGTATATGTGAGAATTGTTGCTCGGACCGTTGCGAAGAGTCCGCACCCCATCAGAGGAGCCCGGCATGACGAAAGGGAGGACAGTACCCGCCGGGAACTGGCGGGGCTCGCCGTCGAGATCTCGTCGCGCAAATACAGGCGCCAGAAATTTCCACTGCGTCTCCTCGAAGAGTAAAGTTTCGTAGTGACTGAACCCGACCAATGATAGATCGAAACAGGACGGGGTAGTCGTGGACCGCACTAAGGTGGTGGTCTTTTCTACCGGAGGGGAAGTAAACGCCAAGGGCAATTGCTCGTCGCCGAGAGAGTTCTGTATGAATCCTGGGAGTGCATCGACTCGACCGATCAAGACCAGAATGGCAAAAATCTTGGTGTACGTCTTCTTCTGACTGAAGATTGCAGAAGCATAGATACCGCACATGAAGTTGGGCATGCCAAGGCAAGAAGTCTGTAGAGCATTCCGAACCGACTCCGTGGTAAGGATCCGGCCAATGTTAGGCTCGGGGAGGAATTCTTTGGAAGCATTCCCATTGAGGTTGAAGGAGCGACACATGGCAGCTTCTAGCAGCTGTTTAAGAGGCATAGCGGACTCCGAGATGTCAGGCTGAGGCACATTCGGCGGGAAAATGGAGGTTTCATCTTCGGCAGTAGTCTCGACCATGCTCAAGTAATTGGTATGTTTATGGTATGCTGACGGGTGTAGTCTGATAAATCGACGAGGCTATGAGCGGCTTCGATGAGTTGGTGGGAGACTCCGGCAGAGGGCGGGAGCAACAGCTTTATAAAGACGAAAAATTGTCGCACTTTCCATGGAAAACAAGGCTATCCAGCATCAAAGTGCGCCAATGCCAGATTCGCTAACGCATGCCGCATCACTTTTTTCTTGCGTATCTGCGCGTTTGCGTAGGACTCGACGCTTGACGGGACATCTCGGGCCATCAAGATTGGACAGGTTCACGTAGGGCAACCAGGCATCCAGCACAGCCTCAATTCCTCAAATGCAGCAGCGCCTGTGATTTACTCGGTTGATTGGCGAGGCCAATCCCCTCACCGAGTTTCAGTGTGTCTGATTGACGAGTGAAGGGAGAATGGGCCTTGTGAGCCACAAAATTAAGAACTACGCGTGAGGAATGTTGGATAAATGAGGGAGTGGGTGGTGAGAGAGGTCGTACCTTACCTTTCTAGGTATTTTAGGTGAGCAACAGAAGCCGAAGTTTAAGCTTATCCGGAATTTAGATCGGACGTAGAGCTTGGTTAGTCATCCACCGACTCCACGTGCATCCCCCCTCCCATTGTTAAGGTACTTTTCTTCGACCAAAACTTTCAGTACCTTAATCACTTATAGCTCGAGAACCCTTCATTAATGACACTTGTCCGAGTGCCTCGCCTGCCATCTCATCTCATCGAACTCTACTGAGCATCTCACGCACTTACTCCCATCATGGCATCACGCTCTCAAACAACACATGGGGAATCGAATCCTTCCAAGTTCCGAGAAACGGAGAGCTGAGCATTGGTAGACTTAGATAAGCCAGCGCGAAGAACAATCGGTGAGTGTGCCAAGACCAATGCCAAGGAAAAGAAACCACCATTGGGCGCCTATCACCTCGCACCACGCGACTTTCTCGCCCGTTGCATGGTGCCGCCCCCCCCCGATTTCACTCGCTCTCTTTTTTTTTTTTTTTGTGCTCATAGATGTAATCTGTGATCAGTATCCGTAGTACCGTACGTACCTTGCCTTATGGTGTGTGTGTGTTTGTGTATAGTGTAGTGCCGCGCCTTTTCACCCCCGCTCACTCTCTCCTCCGTGTTCGCGTCCTCTTTTCTCGGCGGTGTGCCCAGGAAAATCCTCACTCTCCAAAGATCAAAACCAAGAAAAGAACAGCCGCCCTCGGGTCGAAGGATGAAGCCGGCGACAAAGGTGTCGGCGATATCTTCATTACCTACCATCACCACCATCACCCATCGGCAACCCGCCCATTTTTCTCCATCGCCTTGACAAACCAGAAAACCTCCGTCCGCATAGGTCGGCAAGCCAACAGCATACGCACACACACATACTGTACCGCACCGCCCGCCGCGACCCCGGTTAGGACAGAGAACACCAGTAAGCGTTTCCCGTCAAATCCACAACCCGCCCGCGAACACACGGCGCCGAGATCAGAATCTCACCCGTCGTTGCCGTACTTCCGTGCCAGACGAACCACCTCACTCCCAGCCCGCAGCATCGAGCGACGAACAGGCAGAGCAAACCCGGCGCACCGCGTTGCCATTGTTGCGCCCCGGCTCCCCCAGCCTTTATACCTCTTCGGCTGGGTCTTGGGTCTCCCTTTGCCTTTGTCTTGGCCCTGCGTGGCCTCTTGCCGGTTTCCCGTGTCTGGGTCCCCTTTACCAAATTTACCTTGCCGGCCGTGAACCGACGAACAAGTTGGACAACCCGTTTCGTCCGTCCGTCGGTCCGTTTCCCCCTCCCCTGCCTGCGGATACGCACCCCCTAGCATGAGGCTCTCGTCCCTGAGTCTCATGGGGACGTCCCTCCTCACGGGGCCCGCCCTCGCGACGGTCCCCATCCTGACCGAGGTCTCCCTAAAAGGCTGCGCCGACGTCGCCTGCCCGGCCGGCGCCGCCGACGACCTCGTCGGTGAATCCAACTGCACCCTCGGCGGCTCCGTCCTCCGCCGCGTCGGCATCGCCCCCGAGGTCCTCGACATCCCCATCGACGACGACAACACCACCGACATCCGCAAGCTCTCCCTCACCGTCGCCACCCTGGCCAACAGCCCCGCCCCCGCAAACTCCCCCAACTGGTTGAAGAAGCAGCTCTACACCCAGTCCTACTACCTCGGCGCCCCCGCCGGCCTCAACCTCTCCTCGGACCGCTACCCAAAGGGCTGCGCCCTCATCTTCCAGCACATGTTCCAGACCTTGCCCACCCCGCACGAGGTCCCCGACCTCGACACCACAGACTGCAGCTCCTGGCTGCAGCAGTCGTGCATGGACGAGATCACGGGCTACGTAGACGACTTCCGCGCCGCCCACGCAAAGGACGAGACGCTGCCGCGCTGTCAGGAGATTGCCATGTATCTCGAGGAGCGGACGCGCACGGACAAGGACTTCCACTGCAACCTCATCGCCGGTGCCGTCAACATCACCGGCGCCGAGATCATCGGGCGCGACGCGCCGACGGTGCTGGCGCAGGACGCCGGCGACAACAATGACTGCCATCCGACGCTGCCGCAGTCCTACGACATGCTGAAGCTGACGGATGTCGAGCTCATCCTCGACGGGGAGGGGAGCACGACGAAGCCGACGGGCGGGCTGAACGGGTATACACCCGTCATGAGCGTGTTGTTTGACAAGCTCCTATATTCACAGTGGATTTGCATGAAGACGTTGAGTGAATATGATCAAGAGAACGCAAGTGCGAGAACGAGCACACCGGTGATGGCGGGCCTGATCATGGGGCTTGCGACCCTAGTAGCAATCATGATGCTATGAACAAAAACCACGGCGAGAGAGAGAGAGGGGGGGACGACTTTGAGTGAATCACGAGAGGAAAACAGGACTAGCCCGACTATTTATGACTTTACGCAATATATACCCAAAGAAAATCACGGCGAGTAGATATGATACCCCTTATTCAACCCAGTGCCTTTGACCAAACGCCTGTATACATGCCCAAGTATGAATGTTGATGTGATGATGCAAATGGCGGTGGTAGTGATGACTTAAATGACGATGCCGCGTTGCGCCCATCCACCCTTGCCCTTCCAGGCAAAGAGGACCATGCCACATGCCACCCAAACGGTGACGGCCATGGCCCAAAACGTCGGCGCGTAACACTGCCGGCCGTAGCAGAAAACGTCCCCGCCGCCGCCACGTTGAGGAGAGTTTTCAGCGCCAGATTGGTATATCGCCGAGTACACCAGTCCCCAAAAGGTCGATCCCAGGGCAGGGAACATGGCGACGATGCCCCAGTTGGTCGCGAAGTTTTCGACACCCCAAATGACCGTAATGATGATGGGCGTCAGACTGAAAACAGCACCGTAACCGGAGCCGATCAGGCCGGAAACGATCCAGAATCTTTCGCCGTGTTCCTGGATGAAGCCGGAAGCCAAGGCAACCAGGCCCAGAGATAGGATGATGGCGAAGAAGAGCAGGAAGGCGACGCGAGAAATGGTAGGTCTTCCGCGAAGGAATGGCGGCGCAGAAGAAACCTGCAAGTGCTGCGTCTGCGGCGACGGCGCCAGAAGATCGGTCAAGGTACCGGTGGCGAGACGAGCAATGGTGCTCGTAATGCCAACAATGGAAACATGTGTCGCGGCCGACGTCGGAGGTCCAACATAGTGCATGGTGGGAGGATACAGGGTTCCAATCACGGTGCCGAGATTGTTGATGAAGGCTTCGCCGGGTCCAATCATCAACAGGAACCCCACGGCGAAGCACCACATGGTCTTGTCCGTGAGGAAGCTTCTGGTCTCGGTGTTGAGGACGAGCTTCTTTCTAAGTTTGGCATCGTCCTCCGCCTGCCCCAGGACACCGCCGTCTTCTTCGTCGTCGTCAATCTGTCCGATCGCGCCGTAGCCTCTGCTGCGCTCGACGCTGCGGGCGCTCAGGAAAGAGGTGCTGCGCTCCAAGAGACCACTCCGCTCGAGCTCCTCGACTGCTTCCTCAAAGATCTCTTCTTCGTCAACCACCTTGAGTGTGAAAGCGCCAGTCACTCCGACTACCAAGAGGAGAATAGCGAGGAAAACGAAAAAGTGGAAGACATCCAAGTCTCCGGCCGAGCCGTCCGGCAGGCGCTCGTAGAAGACGTGACTGCCCAACTGACTGAGCCACATGCCGCTCAAACCGAAGGCGGCGATGGGTACGGCTAGGGCCAGTCCACGATGTTTCCCCTTGCCAAAGTTCTTGGCGCACGTCGCGACGGCCGCGAGGTACATGGAGCAGGTGCCGACACCCACGCAGACGAAGGCGAAGATCATCAGCGGGTACGTCCAGTCGGAACCGCCAGCGAGGCGCCTTCCGGCATAGTCGCGCAGTCCACCCAGGTTTTCCGCCTCGAGCTTCCGGTATGTTCCCGCAGCTATGGCATAGCCGCCGCTGAAGAGTACAGCGGCCAGGAGTGAGAGGGGTGGGGTGCCGACGCGGTCGCAGATGTAGCCTAGGAACGAAACAGGGAGGTAGAGAGCGATGGAGCTGCTAATGGCGAGTCCATTGACCTGGAACTGGGTGTAATGTAGCCGTTCCTGGAAAATGTGACCGTACATGGAGAAGACGGTGATTGAGCCAGCGCAGAGGGCCGAAATCAACGCGGCGACGAAGGAGATGGCTCGAAGAGTGGTAGCCGCCCGGCGGCTTGGTCGTTTCCGTCTCGGTGGCGTCTGAGAATCAAAGGAGGACCTTGAGCTGAATCGGCTGATAGTCGAGGACGCATCGTCGTCGTCGTGAGCTTCCGCAACGAGGGTCCGGTCATCGGACGGGGTTGGTGTGTTTGAGGCTCGCGCCATAATGACTGATGGCTGGGTGGGAGGTTCGGGTTCGGAGATGATGGGAGATGCGATTGCGATCTGGAAATATGCGCCGTGGTCGGCGGTGTGTAAGGGAAAGAATAAGCAATTAGACAGGTAAAGAAAGGCAATCGCTGCTCATTATTGCGCAGATGAAGACGTGGCCAGATCCGCGAGACTCGAGTCACAAACAGACGAGACCAAACATGACGTGCGCGAGGGGGGAAGAGAGGGAGAGGAGAAGTCTCGGGTTGCGGATGGCGGATGGGACTGACTGGGGGAGATGACCGAAGATGGTGGGAGGAGACGGACGGTCCGCGTCGGAGTCAGGAGTTGGAGTCACGACTTCGCACGTCAGCAGGTCGCCTCAATGATGTCGTGCTCGGCGGCCCGGTGGAGGTCCTTAGGCTGTTTGAACACTGCTGGATGTTGTCCGGCGGCAAGTTTGTCACTGACACAGCGCTGAGCACGGAGCTTAGGCTGCACTATGCCACTGTCCAGTGGAGGGCGGGCAGCAAAGCTGGGGTGAGCTAGGCATCTTCCGCTTACTTTAGCGAGATCGGAGTCAGGTCCCGAAGCTCACCGCCGAGGTTCCGCCTGTTACGTACCTTAGCCCAGCCTCCCAATCAATGATAAGATAGGGTACGACTGGTATCGATAAGAAGGTTGATGTTGGTGATGCATCAGGCGAAAGAGGTCACGTGAACCTTCCTCCATTGAAGTCACCAACTCCCCTCTCACCCCGCCATACTCTCCCTTAAGGTTCTTCCATCTTGCTTCTCCATGACATAATCTCTCGGTACTTAAATCCCTTCTGAATCCTCTAAAACCAATCTAAGCTCTACAGACGACAAGATGGACAGCTTTGGGGACCAGCATAGTGTCCTAGCTGAGCAATTCTCGAAGCTCACACACGACGATGGGTCCCCGGATACATTACTCCGACACACCAACTTGAACAATCTCGTCTCGAGACTCACACCATGGGAACTAATATATCTCAGGCAACTGACAAGGGAGAGTCCTGTCAAACTTGGAGGAATGCAAGATCTTCCAGAAGATTTAGTTGCCATGATATCCCGGTATCTACGCCTAGGCGACGCTATGAAATGCACACTGGTTTCCAAAGCATGGCGGGAGAAATGGACATCTCACACAGTCGTCAAAGACATTGCAATGACCTACTTTCCTGGATTGACTGCGTCATCCCCGGATGCGTCAGCCTGGGATCTTCTTCGTCCCATCGCCCAAAAGGCCATAGCTCGTACTGAAGGCAAATTCATTTCCTGGCTCGCTGTTAGGACGGCTGACGTGCCTCTGCTGGACTGCACCGCCCTGAAACTCGATGATCGCAGCCTTGAACTGGCCAAGTCTAAGCCCAAGCCCAAGCCCTCGAGAGTTTTCATTAGTGACAAGTGGGGAGCGGGCTTGCAGGTCGACCTTGGCTTTGCTTATTGCAATGGAAAGGTCGCCTGGCAGTGGGATGCCTACAGATTCTTCATTGACGACATCCGAGCCTTGACAAGGAAGCTCGTATCACCGCCCGATCTTGTGCTAAAGGGTGACAGAGACTTCATGGTCTCTACGATGTCGGAAAACCTTCTTGTTCTTGCCAATCAACTTAACCAGAGGGCGCTGTAAGTTGTTCGACGAACATTCATTGGAATGATATATGGTCCTGTTTCGAACCTGATTAATGGTCTTAGTATCGTATATAACCTTGAAACGGACCAGCACCGTCGTATCACCCTCCCTGACCGCATGGTGGACATACAAGCCCACAAGGATACATTCGTCGTCAACTTCAGCAGCGACTACTTTGCCAACTATAAATCCGCAACCCCGCCTCATATCTGGCACTGGTCTACTGGCCTCGTCAAGCTGGAGGTTCCTGACTTTGCTGCGGCCCAAGAGCTTGGCTTGGCCCATGTATGGCAAGAAGACACGGAAGAAGGCGTGGACTTTCCCGATCGCTTTATTTTTCACCCAACGAAACCTCACATTCTCTACTTTGTCAATGCTGTTCTAGACTATTCAAAGACGGATGATGATATTGATGACGACAGTGAATCTCAGGCTGAAGCTGAGAAAACACCTCTTCGTTCACGCCCTTCTATCCTCCTCGTAAAAGTTCACAAATTCGAAAAAATGAATTTTGTCGAAACTTTCAGGTACAAGTCTACTATTGAGTCGCCGGGTATTCCACGATTTGCAACGCACTGCCGACCGATGAATGCCTTCGGGCTCTGCAATATTGGTATACTATACAGGCCACTTTCGAGGGGCAAAGTCACTACTGATAGTGGACTGCCCGGCTCGAAACTTGTAAAGACGCCTAGCCTTTCCATGTTACACCTCAATTTCAATACGGCGACGGAGTCATTCGTGTTGGAACAGAGAGTTTTGAAGGGCATGCGGAGGCCAATATGGGACAGCGGTTCTTTGGATCCAGCACAGGCCGGTGGTATCTTGTGGAACGACTCTATCCATTATGTTCAGAACCAGACACCCCAACTTGAAGGTCATCGTACTCGATGGAGACATGAAGGCGAGGGGCAGGTCCAAAGATCAATCTGCATCGCCAACAAATCATCGACGTTGGTCCTGGACACCACCAAGCTCTGGTTTAGAGAGCCCGTCCACGGGTATCACGGGGAGAAATTCCGAAGCATGGCGGTGGACGATGACTTTGTGATAGGCCTCTCCGGGAGGAGCTACGTCGTATACAACTTTGGCGACCCGCGTCTTAAAGGAGGGCCCTGGTCCGAGGCTCACCGGGTGCGGCATTACACGGCCAAAGACACGGACTGTCCCGTATGGGGGTGCTTCGGGCCGAGCAATTCAAGGGGATGCCTGAGTTGCGGCGTGGAAGGGAATTCGGTTGACGGCTCCGACAATGACTGGGATACTTCGGATGACGAGACAGGCCGTCCCCAAAGAGCGGATGAGGCTTTCGGTGGCAATACTACTGGCATTCTTCAGGCCACTCGCAGATTATTTCCGCCAGGCACATACTTGGGCTGATTTTAAGGACACTACTGTCTGTGGATTCAGTACTCCAAGACATTGAATTGACAAGAAACTGATAGCTGAGAGATTCGACCCCCTGGGCTACAGCAGCAGACAAAACACGACAGAGTCTAAAATGGTGGAAGTTAGGAATCCGACACTGCGGTTTTTAGTTACCTGAAGACACCACAAAAAAAAAACAGCTCAGAAAAGAATTGCTTGCCACAGAGGCGCCCATACCCCTTGCCCTCCAAGGCCTTCGAACACACTATCACCAATATAGGAGGTCTGATGCAAGTCACTCTTCCAGAGAGGCTTTGCTGCTCATCGAATATCCAACGGTTCATCCCAGCTGGCCCCAGCTGTCCACCGCTGCATCCCCACCCCTGCTCAGCCGTCACTGCGACTAATTCTTAGCAGGGAGGTTACATGCATCCAACGAGAGCACTATAAAGTCGGTCTACCAACTTTTTGCTAACGGTCAAACAATGTCCCCGCTTCTCAGCTTCGGATTGCGCACACGTCAATCCTAGGGCGGCGTAACTTTGATATTGATGCTATGCAGCGAGCCTAACCCAACTTACATGTCTCTACGGCAGTGTCTTTGGATTTTGCAGCGTGATGCGCCTCATCAACACTCGGACTTTGGCTCTAACCGAGTTCTTTGGCGATGAGATCCCGCGCTACGCCATCGTCTCGCACACGTGGGGCCTCGACGAGGTGACTTTCCAAGACTGGGAGGACCTCTGCGTCGCGAGGGAGAGGCAGGGGTTTCGGAAAATCGATTTGGCCAGGATCCAGGCGATCGACGATGGACTCGACTACCTCTGGATCGACACTTGCTGCATCAACAAGGAGAGTTCCGCCGAGCTGTCCGAGGCCATCAACTCCATGTTTGCCTGGTATGAATGTGCGGTGAGATGCTACGCCTATCTTTCGGACGTTGAAAACTGGGATTGCCCAGACGATACCGGTGATGGAGAAGACAGCTTCAATGTCCTTTCGCAGAGTCTCTGGTTTACACGAGGTTGGACACTCCAAGAGCTCTTGGCCCCGAGGGAAGTCCTCTTCTTCACTCGAGGCTGGCATCTCCTAGGGACCCGCAAGCTCCTCGCGGGCGTCATTCAGAGAATCACAAACATTGACCGTAAATATCTCCAGCCGAGGAGCAGGAAACGCCTGTCCGACGCCAGCGTCGCCGAGCGCATGTCGTGGCTGTCGTGCCGCAAGACCACCCGCAAAGAGGACCTGGCGTACTGCATGCTCGGCATCTTTGACATCAACATGCCCCTCCTCTACGGCGAAGGCGCCAAGGCCTTTGCGCGCCTGCAGGAGGAGATTCTCAAGACGTCGACGGACCAGTCGCTCTTTTGCTGGTCCTGGACCGAGAGCGACCCCGGTTCGTGGGTCAGCATGCTGGCGCCGTCGCCCCGGAACTTTAGAAACGGGCAGGACTACCACCCCGCGTACGATGCCTCGAGCAGGCCGGTGCCGTACTCCATGACGAATTTCGGCTTGTCGATACAGCTCACGCTGATACGGCCGGCCGATATCCGCATTTCCAATTTCGGCTTCCGGCCGCCAGAATATATCGGCATCCTGTCAGCGAGCACAAAGGGCGGCCACCTCATCGGCGTTCCCCTAGAAAGCACCGGCGTTGTGGACACTTATAGAGTCGTCCGGGACTTCCCCCGACCCATCTCGCTGCGATGGAACGTTCACGATCTCAGCCTCATGAAGTCAGGTAGCCTCAAAGTAGAAGTCCACGACATTTTCGTCCCCTCGAAGGCACCGGGCAGCGATCTGGGCATCGTCCAGCTCAAGCCCCACGACTCCAGCTTCCACCTGGGTGAATACGCCATCATGCTCCTCATCATGCACAGCCGGGGCTCCGGCGTCGAGATCTTTACGAGGATCGAGGCGATTCCGCGCTACACGGATTCCATGGCGGGGTTCATCACCATGAAGAAGTTCAAACTGTACCCGTCACCGACGACAACGACGAGGACGAGCCCGTCGGCAGAGTCCAACGTCTTTGACGCGGTCGAGGCCCACGGCGCGCTCGTCCGGCTGCACGCCAACTCCCTCAGCCAAAAGGACGGGGCCCTCTGGATGCTCTTTGGTGTGCTGGTCAACAAGGAAGGGCAGTCGAGGTGGATATTTCGGTATCTGGACGGTTTCGCCGACGCCTCGTCGAGGGCGCCCATGACCGAGGCGAACCTGGAGAGGCTGCTGAGGGACGCCGCGACGAACTGGCAGCCGTCGTACAGGGCCAAGGCGTACGTCTCCCCGCAGGCGGTCGAGAGCAGGCGCGTGACGAAGCGGGACGCCATCACGATCACGCTTGGGCCCGAGTTCCGTGCCGAGGTCAACGATCGAAAGACGGTGGCAAAGGCCGCGCATCTCATTGTCTCGAGTTTTGCTGCTGGACTCAAAACGGCAGATACCATATAAGTCGGTTGAACGTGAAGAAGATGGAGAAACAGTTTTGCTTTTGTTTGCTTTAGTTTCCGAACCTCGGAAATCGGATCTGATACCCTCCATACGGACGCTTGATCGTCTAGACTCTCGAGTCGAAAGGGTTCATGTGCAAACTGGCCGCTTTGCGCCTCTGTCTCTCGACCCCGGCCTTTGGGTTATGTGGCGCAGAAAGGGTTGCTGGCGACGGCTCTCTCGGTACTGACTAGGCTTCCCACTCAGCCTGTAGCTACCTCGTGTAGTCTCGATAACCAGAATTCAATGATCAAAGGTCCAATACGTTGAACGGCGTGCTTAATATGTACAATTGAAGAGAAAAATATATGTACTGGTGGCAGGTGAGAGATCCTACGAGTAGCGGTCTCATACGCCAGACACCCGATGAACCCAGGTGGACCTAGGTCAATCCCACGATTACTATGTTCCCTGGATGCTTGTGTACCCAGACTCTTATATGAACATCACTCTCTTTACGCGGTCGTAATGTTGTAGCCGATTCCCAATCCAACTGGGCAGTTGGGCACATCTGCCTGCCACGACGCGTCGCTCTTTGCGAACGCGGGCAAATAGGAGTTGGTTGTGAATGTCTACGAAACGGGTCAGCTTATCACGTCCAGGTAAATAGCGGCTCTCCACCACGGGTGCCCGGCCGCCCTCCACCAATGATTTGACTTACGCTAGGCAGATAATAAGAAACATCGGCAGACGTGTAACTCGCGCCAAGGGAGCGCAGCACCGAGACGACGGAGCCGGCGACGTAGTCCAGGAAGATGAGATCAATCTTGTCATCATCTGCCAGGGAACCACTGCTGGGGAAGCTGCCGTTGGCCTGGAAGAAGTTGGGGTAGTCGTACGTCGGGATCTTGGTGTGCACGGTGTCGTCGCCGTCGGTGCCAAAGTCGTCGCTGGTGGTGTAGCCCGGCGTGACGGCCTGGCGCCGGACGATCCGCCCGCCGGCGTACGAGCGCTTGGAAAAGTGATCGTTGGTCACGTGCGGGTCGATGCAGCTGTCTACGGCGGACAGACCCGGGTTGACGGGGGTGAAGCCGAACGCGTCGTCGACCGCTGCGAGAGAGCGCTTCCGCTTGGAGGGGAAGTTGCCGGATTCGAGACCGTTGAGGACCTGGCGGGCGAGGGACCACGAGACGTCGGGGATGTACTGGAAGCCGTCGGTGAAGGGGGAGACGATGAAGGACGAGTCGTAGTCAAAGGGGCCCTGGGCGAGGTCGAAGCGGATGTGGCCAGTGTTGGCGATGATGATTCGCGGCGTCGACTTCCTCGCCTCGGTGACGATGGTGGCGGCGAGGGCCGTCGTCGTCAGGGAGAAGATGGAGCTGTCCGACCGGAAGGGCGCGCAGCTGATGCACCAGGTCTGGGGCGCGCAGCCGTAGAGGGAGGTCAGGTTGAGCTCCTTGCGGGTGTCTGTGATTTTCTTGGACACGCTGACGCCCTTTGACGTGTTGAATGCCTTGATCTGGCTGCCGACCGCGTGGTACTCGAACGTCAGAGTGTTCCTGAAACGTGCGGTCAGTAAATTGCGTTGCGCTGATGGCACTTTGGGTATCCTTACCAGTCCAGGTAGCGGCGAGAGTAAGTGATGCTAGAGTTGCTGGTGGCAGAGGTCGGGCCAGAAGAAGCACTCTTCGCAGCCACGCTGACGGCCTTTTGAGAAGGGTGAGGTACGCCCTTGGGGTACACCGCGCCCTTGTAGCTGTCAGACTTTATGCCGCTCAGAGACAGCCAGCCCACGGTCTCGCAGTACCGCCCAGATTCCAGGGCGGTCGACTTGTCGTCGTAGACGGCAAAGTCGCGGATGTGGGTGTGGCCTCCAAAGAACTGGACCGGGGTATCGGGCTTTATGGCGCGGATGGCGTTGAAGACGGTCTTGAGCGTGCTGCTGCTCTGCGTCGGGCGGACGGGGTTGTGACCGATGACCAGGAAGAGGTCAATGGGCTCCGCGTAGTTGACGGCGTCGAGGAACCAGGACTGCTTCACCATGGTGGCGGCTTTGGTGACGACGGAAGCGTTGGAGTTGCCGGTGAAGTCAAAGAGAACGCCGAAAGCCATGATTCTCAGGCCTGCACCGGGGTGTAAGTTAGAATATCTGATCAAGAGATACTTGCACACTTGTGGGACCAATGGAAGATGGGCGGGCTACTTACCCTTGCGGGTGGTGAAGTATCTGTACTGCTTGCCAATGGTCTCGAGCGCTCCCGTGCTGGGGTTGCGGATCTGGACGTTGCTCGTCAAGTATTTGTCGCCGTAGACCTTAGCGAACTGGCTAAAGGTCTCGTACGCGATGGCGGAAACATACAGCTCGTGGTTGCCGATGCTTAGCACATCGTAGTCGATGTTTTCAAAGATTGGGTTTGACAACTGGCCGTTGACACCGGTGCCATTGGCGTAAGACGAGACGCCAGTGGCATCACTGATTCCTGCGCCGTCGTGCAAGTCCTGCACGTGTGTCAGTTGCGCGCAGTGGTGTTGAGAGTGGAGGATAGGGAGGACATACGCCAGTGTCGACTACCAACAAGTCGACATCCAGGTCCTTGGCTTTCTTGCGCATGTGCTTGACAAAGCTCACAAAGTCACCCCAGTCGGCGCCATAGTTTTGCTCGCGGATGTGTCCTTCGAGCCTGTGATTTTGTCAGTGTCTGGAGCATGGGACTCGTCAGGTAGGAAGAGAGAGAGGTCCTAATACCATCCGTGAGTATCTGGATTAGGGTTGTAAGTCAGTATACGCGAAAATGCACTCTTGTTTTGAGACGGAGTCCAGCTTACCAGTGGTGTGAAGGAAATTGAGTTGACCCCACGAGAGCGGACCACGAGGTGCGACTGTGGCCGCCTGCGCATCGGGCTGCGCGCGACGGACATTTCTGGTCATGACGACGTCTCTCTCGGGATGCTCGCAGCTCTCGCAGGCGAGGACCGGGGCGGCCAACGCAAGGGCGAGCGAGGCCCAGATGCCATTTCCGAGACGCATTGTGACGGAACCTGAAAGTGCTTGGCTCCCAAAGGAAAAAAGAGTGATCCAATGGGGAAGACTGACAAGCTCAAGCAAAAGACGGAGAACTCAGAAGATTGGGGAGGGTTCCTGTGAGCATTCAGGTAGGTAGCATCATCCAAGGCTTGGGTGGCATGCAGCCAAGCTTTTAAGCAAGATGCAATCCCACTCGAACAAGCTTTTCCTCTCCATGAGCCAAGGGACCAAGGGTTGTGGAGGAGCTGCAGCTTTGGCGCGGTGACGCGGCGAATGATAAACAACCCCCCCATTATCCCCATTCAATATTCATCGGGGGCGACCGAAATCGCAGAGTTGGGATCCCGTATCTTGCTATCATCCAAAGAACAAGACGACCCAGGCACGTGGGATAGAGCAGCTTCCAGGATTGCTGTGGACCGAGCTTCCTGTTGTTGTCTAGCGCCGACATGGCGGACCCGCACGAGAACTCGTTTGCGTGCCGGCATTGCCGATTTTCCCAAATGGTGATCGCTAGTGATCCACGGGGTGCCTTGATTGGTGAGTATATTGGCTGAAAGTCTATCTGTACTGTACCGATTAGCCATAGCAGCGAACGACCTGGGACCCTCAAGTAAGAAAGAAAAAAAAAAAGTTAATCGTCCCTTGGTTGTGCGTGGCTGGCTAAGGTCCCCAGTGCCACTTCAACACCACCATTGCAATTCGTAAATGTAATGTAATTCAACTCTGGGCTAGCCTACGTTGTACATGCAGATCCATGGTGGAGGCCAATGGTACCTACCCGCCTGTCATCCATTTGAATGAACCTACCTTTAGACGCTGTTCGAAGGCTGTTGTGCATAGACGTGCTGCGCGAGTGAGCTCGTACATAAGCGCGACTTCCAAGCTGGTGTCACCCTCAGCGTTTCCCGCAGCTCCCCACAAATCTCCACCGCCCATGACTGGGTGAGCTTATCATCGAGGTGCTATCAGTCCCAATCGTGCTGGGGTACATCACGGGTGACCAGCTACCTTACCTTATACAGCCTGTGAATATAGATGTAAACTGCTCAACGGTGGAAGGTGGAGAGTGCCAAAATCTTGAGTCGTGGTCGACTGGCCCACCACAACGGATCATGCGCACAACAATGGCTAATGGACGTCAACTCCCAGGAGAATACATGTATATTCCCATGCCATCGGCACTCTGTTTCAGCCTGGAACTCTGGTACTATGCATACCAATGAGGGCTGAGGTTGTCCACAGCAAGCTATAGCATACAACATTCTGAGTACCTATGCACATGCAGTGACTGTTCCTCAAACTGCCTCTGTACCACTACCTCGGGGAGCAGTTCGGCATGTCTGGTCTCGAACTAGTTGTGCTTTTCAGTCGTAGTCTCTGCCCACGCTTCTGAACTTGAGACGATGCGCCTTCGCGTCGCGTGGTAATCACGCATCCCGCCCTATGATAAGGTGCCCATACTATTCAAAGGGAATGCGGTGATGGGCTTGTGCATCAGCTGGCTGGGATACCCGACACATTCGCGACCCTCGGCAGCACCCCCTGAACCGGTGTGACGGACCCACTCAGCTATAGAACGAGTTTCGAAGCTTCCACCCCGGATTCGCCTCACATCAGCCGTCGCATCCAAAGACCTGGAACGAGGCTATTTACAAGAGACCCCACCAGATGCTGCTCGTACATGCTATCCGTTTGCCTGGTCCCAGTAAGAACGCAGGAGTTGGTTCGTATCGCTGTACCTGGTGATATGGTGAAGCCTACATGTATGATACTGTGCGTGTTTTGCTGTCCGGAAGTATCAAGACCTTGCCCTGCGTCCTGTCTCGACGTGGAGCCACGGTCCATCGGTTTTAAAGAGGCTCTCAATGGTTGTCAAAAGGAAGATGTACACCGAGAAGCTTGTCGTAGACCAAGGATTGGGGTCAGAGGCTCAGAGCCAGGTCATTGAAGGTGTCTCCCCGGCCAACGTCGCCAACTTTTGAGACAGAGTCGACGCACTGACAAAACACGCGCGAGGTCCGCTGGGAATCTTCAGATGGCAGCCCACGTCAGACTGTATGATGGGACGAGCTTAAAGTCTACAATTCACAAAGCCTTATTTCATCCCCCGGCCAAATTGTCCCCACGAGAGAACTACAACTACAACACGCGATCGGCACGATTTTCGCATTTCTCTTCTCTCCTCCTTTCTCGACAAACTGAATGGCGGGGTTTAAACCCATGTACCTAGCTTGGCTCTGCCCAATCTTGACACGTTTTGTGAATCAAGACTCAAATGCCCATTAAGCTTGGTTTTAGAAGCAGAGTTTCGCAGGGACTCCGGCGGTGGGCCTACCCCGTATCCTCTTCGGAGTGAGCGATCCTACCTAGCAACACAGCCGCGGTCTTTGGCCAAGATGCTCAGGAGCTGAGACTTTTGCAGATCATAGCTGAGCTGATGGTTAATAGGATCACCTCAATTTTCTATAAATCTAGATGCCAATACCGCGGTTTATACTTCCTGTATCCATTCAAGCCATCTCAATTCGAATACATTCAGGTTTTCTTTTCATATTACTCATTTACCTTTGTAATCACATTCATCAATCTGCTGTGCAGAAATCTTCCATTACAACCACCAGACCTCGACAATGCATTTCTCAACCATTATCCTCACCCTCTTTTCCGCTGGCGTCCTCGCTAAGAATGGGTTAGTCTAAACAGCAGAAATCGTAGATCCGATCAAGCTTGCTTATTGAGATGAAAAAATTTGTTTGCTAACCATGTGCGCGCATCAGATGCGGCTTCCCGGATGGACCTGATTGCAAATCCCTCGGCACGGGCGCCGATGGCCTGGAGCAATTCGCAGACCCCGATGGTTGCTGTCTGCTGCCCATCCGCTGCGGAAACGGCGATGGCGGCGAGAGATGCGAGCGTGTGAGCGGTGCCAGTGCCGGCGGCGCCGCCGCCGCCAAAAAGAAAAATGGCACCACTGGCAACGCGAGAAACGGAAAGAATAGGATCAACGCCAACGGAAATGGGTTCATTTAGTTCTGTTGGTAAAGAATTTGCGGCTGTTCCGTGGTCAGAAAATGGCAATCAATGCTTCATGGTACACCACTTTTATGAGTGAGGCCCTGGAGAAAATCAAAGCTCCTTCCGACAGACGTCTTCAGCCGCCCGTTGGAAAACAAGAATCACAAAGTCTCTTCAAAATTTAGACTTGAAGAAACCTATACCTTCAACTGTGGACTCCCATGCTGTGAATATTTCATTAGGTCAGACGTTTCTTCTCTTGAAATTAAGATTCATCGCAGCTCCTAGGATGATTATGGGAACGGTGAGATCCAACCTGGACGGATGCACAACCTTCTTGGGTATGCTACTACAAGAGTGCCGCTCCTTCACCGGGTCAAGAGGTTGAAGTGCCGTTTCAACTGGTCCTGAGGTCCATCTTTGTGAGATTTCAGACTAACGTCTTCGCCCCTTCCTCTCTGCGTACGACCCAGCCATCAGCTCGTCCTCGTCCTCGTCCTCGCCCTCGCCCTCGTCAAACTCGTAGGTTCTTGGGTCGACAGCTGCTACTGACGAGAACGCTGTGAGAAGATTTGCTCGAAGATCCAAGAGGTCATAGTCAGGCAATTCTTCTTCACTAAGGCGTGTATCATGATGATCTCCCCGTCAGGTTCGGTCTTAATTTTATAGTCAAACTCATTAAAAAGTATCTCAGCCATTGCATCTCTTAGCGAGGTTTGAGTATTCGCAATAGAACACATCAAAGTTCAATGATACTTTAAAATGAAGATGGGACTAGGAATTGAAAGTAGAGGCATAAGGTTACATCCATGGTCTTTCTCTATACGATCTTAATTACTTCTTCTGGTCTAATTATAGCTCATACTCGTAGCTAGAGAAGACATTGACCAAAGACCAGTATACATATCAATCGCCCACCATATTTCTACGTAACTTTTACGCTTTGTCGTGAGGATTCAGACCGTCCATGGTTTTTTCAGGGACCAGACGCTATCTTGACTGAAATCGTGGAGCAGCGGGTCTCCCGTCCGATCAAGTGCCGGTGTGAGCGGGACGCCCCATGCGAAATTCCTCACCCAGATTTAAAAGATTGCCGAGAACGGGCAAAAACCAGGCTGCCGCATGGAGGAAGGGGGGGCCGTTCACAGCAAACTTTCTTAAAAGCCTCAACTTCAGCGCAAAAGAGCTCCACTCACCAATCACGTCAACCATCTTTCGACTTCACATTGGGTCGTCTCCCCATTGCACTCTACTTTCTCTTCTCCTCCACGAACGTAAGTTGAGCCGCGCTCTGGAAAGTACACCATAAAAAAGGAGTAAAATCCTTTTTACATCGACCAAGGCAAAGGGTAACTAACAGATCAAAAAGGCACAAAAAAAAATGGCGGACAAAAACAACATCATCCACCAGCCGATCCACCCCTCCGTCCGCGCCAAGCTGGACCCGGAGTACGTCGCCCTCCACGACGCCATCATCCAGTACATGGAACCCTCCGAGGCCCGGCCGTGGGACCCGGCCTCGCGCGCCGCGCCCAGCCCGCTTGCCCACACCACGCAGAAGCTGTCCACGGTCGGCAAGCAATGGGACGAGGAGCTCGGCGGTAGCGGCGAGATCCAGGTGCGCGTGTTCGTGCCCGAGGGTCAGGCGCCGTCGGAGGGGGGTTGGCCGTGCTTGGTCTGGCTCCACGGCGGTGGGTGGGTGAATGGTGGTTTGGATAGCGAGAACGGCTTCTTGACGCACGTTTGTCAGTGTTGGTTTCCCCCCCCCTCCCCCCAAATAGAGAGGTGAAATCTTGGGAAAAAACATATGAGTGGTGAGTGTAAGTGTTGATGGAGCATCAAAATAGATGTGAGATGCGTTGTCGTCACCATAAACTACCGCCACGCCCCGGAGCACGTCTACCCCGCCGCCGTCGACGATTGCCTCACGGGACTCAAGTGGATATACGAACCTTCAAACGCCTCCCGTCTGGGCCTCAACACGTCCCTCGTCACAATCGGCGGTCTCTCAGCGTTCGTTATCCCAGCAGCCCTCACCCCCGCCCCCCTTCCAGACCTCTCTCGTAACAGTCACCTCTGTCGAGACAACGAACACTAACATCCTTCCCCCCTCCCAAACAGAGGCGGCAACCTCGCCGCAATCCTAACAATGAAAGCCTCCCTCGCAAACATCCACCCGCCGCCCATCGCCCAGATCCTCATATGCCCCGTCATCGACAGCACCGCCACCGCGGAGACGGGCTGGGCGTCCACGAAGCACGTCCCCTGGCTGACCCCGACCCGCATGGGATGGTACCAGGACCTCTACTTCGCCCGCGGCGACGAGGACAAGAAGCAGTGGCAGGCCTCGCCGTGCTTCGCTCCCGCGGACGTCCTCGCCCGCAGCCCCCGGACCTGGCTCGCCGTGGCCGGGGTGGACCTGCTCACGCCCGAGGGGCTGCGGTACGCGGACCAGCTCAGGGACGCGGGCGTCGAGGTCGAGACGGAGGTCTACGAGGGCGCGACGCATTCCGTCCTCGTTCTTGCTGGGTATGTTACAGTGTAGTGTTCTGCTTGGCGTATCTGCGCTTCGCTGTTTACCTTTTTCGTTGCTTGGACGTAGGCCGGCCGGCTAATTGTTCATCTCCAGTGTCCACCAGATTAGCAGGAAGCTTGTCCATGACGCATGTGCCGTCCTGGCCAAGGGCTTCGGCTCTTCTTACGATCCTGCGTCGGCTCCTATCCTGTCGCAACAGGAGTAAGTCATTTGGGGGAGGGGGGACCAGCTAATGCCCGGCCAACATCGGGTTCCATCTTACACTCACGGCGGCAGATAGCCTAGAACGCGTCGGATATTGGACATGGAGAGATCGTCAAGGTTGAGGAGAAACATAAAATGGTATTTTTTTGTAATTACAAACCATTACCGTCAAAGGTTTGGAACCGTAATACTTCGTCAGGTCTGAAATGTAGTTGACGCAAGACGACCTAATCTATTTCCCAGAAAGGGGGGTCTTGTTTATTATGCTGGAAGAAAGGAAAAATCCCAGGGATGAAAAAACCGGCCCGGTTACCGCTTTCACAAACTCACGACGCCGTAAGCAGCTTCTGCAACTCGGCAAAGCGCACCGGTTTGGGCAGGAACACATCGAACCCAGACGTCTCGGCGTCCCGCCGCGCGTCCGCGCTCGCCAGGCCCGTCAGCGCCACCACCGTCGTCGCCTGCAGCCTATTGTCCCGCTCGTAATCCCTAATGCGCTTTGTCGCCTCGAACCCGTTCATGATGGGCATGCTAATGTCCATGAGCACGAAATCGAAGCGCCGGCGCTTGCTGGCGCTCGCCTCGATGGACGAGCTCGAGGCCTCGATGAACCGGTCGAGCGCCTCTTGTCCGTTCTCGGCCTGCTCGTACGTGAAGCCGCACTTCTTCATGAACATGACGAGCAGCTTGAGGTTAATCTGGTTGTCGTCGACGAGCAGGACGTGCAGCGTCACGCTCTTCTGGCCGACCAGGACCGGCTGGCCGCCGTTGAGGGCCGGCGAGAGCGCCATTGCGCCAAGAGGCTTAATGAGGGGCTGTACACCCATTGCGGGTTCAAGTTGCTCGGGCCTGGCTTGCTGGTGGAGGGGAGTGCCGACTCTTTCGACCTGGCGCACCTCGTTCTCGGGAGCGGTTCTCCCAGGGGTCAGTGGGACCGGAGCCAGCAGCCCGGATGAATTTCGTGCCATTGCCTGACTCCTCTCTAAATCTTCTACCCGCTTGAGGCAGTGGCTAAACACTTTGGCGAGTTTTCGTGGGCCGCATCTGGGGCAAACGGTCAGCTTTTGCAATTGGCAGAGGGCTTCTCTGGTGATCAATCATGGGAGTTGGTTTACTCACGGTTGCGGTATCACTTCAACAATTTCTGAAAAGTCCAACAACAGCTTGCTGTGGTCCTGAAGAATTTTGACTGCTTCTTCAGCTGTCGGGCAGATAATGACAAAGGGTGCCTTCTTCTGGCTGGGCGATCTCCGCGAGTTGTTCTTGAAGCGCTTCTCCAACACTTCCACCGTGGGTGGCTCAGAGTAGAGATACATGTCTGCATCTGGTGGGTCGGATGGATTTTCTTCAGCAACGTTCATCTTGAACCATTCGGAACAGGTCTCTGTGAGAATCTGGTTCAGTTTCGCAGCGTGTTTCGGCATGGGTGGGGTATCGGCGGTGCGCTCCTCCTCCAGGAGGACAATCTTCATTCCCTTGGTCTCGTTCACGGTACTGCGCATCACCTCGTCCGGCTCGCGAGGTCCTTCCGTGTCATCGGATGCTGATGTGAAGCTGAGATGTACGTCGAATTCGGTCCCTCTGTCTTGTTCGGACCTGA
This sequence comes from Colletotrichum orchidophilum, assembly GCF_001831195.1. NCBI lineage: Eukaryota > Fungi > Ascomycota > Sordariomycetes > Glomerellales > Glomerellaceae > Colletotrichum > Colletotrichum orchidophilum. The sequence continues at coordinate 60,019 of NW_019173103.1, read as the reverse complement.
CCTCGAGACTTCCTCTCAAAGAGTCGACGATTTGCTTGACGATACTGAGACCCAACCCTGTGCCGGGCTGAAACGAATCTTCCTGGCTGAATGGAAGGAACAGCCGTGTTTGTTGGAACTCCTCGGACATACCTTTGCCAGAGTCGGCCACTCGTATCAATGCGTCGATCTTAGTCCCCTCCGATCTTGACTGGCCGGTCAGGGAGACAAGGACGTAGCCTTCGGTCGTGTACTTCAAGGCGTTTCCAAACAGGTTCATGATGATACGCCGGAGGGCACCTGGTTGCGCTTTTACCAGCCAAGGTATTTTCGGGTCGACGTCCAGCAATATCGATACAGTACCCTTGGCCCCCGGAGCTTGGAAATTGCCCACCGACCTCACATTATTCGTTTCCTGGACACTGATGCTAGGCTTGGGCCCATCCAGAGAGCCCGCGCCTATTAGTTTCTTGAAGGCGTGGCCGGCCGCGATGGCGTCAACAACCTCTTCGACGAGGACAGCAAGGTCTACCACGGAGGACATGCTCAAGCTTTCAAGAGAGTCTGACGTAATGGCGACCGGTCTGCTTTGGTTCTGTTTTGCTCGCCTCCTCATCTGCGCCCGTCCAAGCCTGTTGATCTTGCTGTAGTCGAGTACGTGATTCAAGGTGTCGAGCAGAGTCTTTCCGCAGGTGGCAATAGAGCTGATGAGGCCGGATTGATACGCGTCTGTGCTGGTATCTTGGAGGAGCTCGGCGGATCCGAGGATGCCGTGTAGAGGACTGCGGAGTTCGTGACTCATACTCGCGATAAAGGTCGTCTTTGCAGCCTCGTTCTTTTGGCTATTGATGCGGCCGACTTGGGTCATGATACTGTTGCTGAAGGCGCGGAGGTAGGAGAGGTCTTGGTCCAGATTCATCATGCGGCCAGTGACGGAGGTCCACAGGAAACATCCACCGGCAAGCCTGTCTTCGCTGTAGTCGAATAAAGGCACAAAGACTACCGTTTTTGCACCAGGGATCTTCTTGAGGAGCTCTTCGTGGACCATCTTAACCTTGCGGCGTCTGCCTTCGGATTTATCGGGTGGCAGTGCGCCGTCGACACCCATAGTCTCCCTATCACTAGCACTGTCGTCCCCTGATGATACCCCGAGGCCGGCCTCGGTAAAGGAAAAGGTCTTGCCCATGGGAAACATGGAGAAGTACTTTTCAAGGATGCCGAGTGAAAGCGCCGGGCCCTGCTCAATGCGAGCGCGCGCTCTTTCATCGGCCACGGAGAAACTCAGAATCTTGCAGGGTCTGGCGGATGGTGAGGTGTCAGAGTCGGAGCTGTCGAGCCCAGAGCCTGAAGTGGCGGGTCGTGTGGCGTCCTCATCGTCCGACGACTGATTCCTGCCAGACCTCGACTGACCTCCGGGTGTAGCAGTCGTTGCCGTGGCTCCGAAGAAGGCAACACCGTCAGCCAGCGTCGAATGACGGAGGACGTCTGTTGCACGGTTGAAGAGTTTCGAGAGGCCGTCGACCCTCGGCTGAAATGCTTTTTGGGGGGATGGCGGGTTTTCGGTGCTGGGACCTGGGGGTTCCGTAGTGTCGCTTTCCTGGCGAGACGTAGACGACTCTCGAGACCGTAAAAGGTCTTCGGCGTTGCGGAAGTACGAATTCGATCTCGGCATCGGACGCCGTGTCGAGACGAGTGGCATATCCGGCGGTCGTACTGTTGAGGGGCTTCTCGGTACATCGTCCTTCACAGAAGTCGAATCCTCATTCATGCTGGAACATCCCTCGATAAAAGTCGCCAGTCCCCGCACAATCCGCTCGCCCTTGAACCTGTCCACGCGATCTCGTGCCCACTCCAAATGCTCCATGGCCGTCTGGGCAACGCCCTGCATGAACCGAATCTCATCCGCCGTAAGTCCATCGTGAGGTCGTTCGTCGGAAACGGCAAAAGATCCGATCTTGTGGCCGCTGCGTGAGATGATGGGCACGCCAGCGTAGAAGCGTACGCCCGGTTCCGACAGCACGTACGGACGTTGGCTGAAGCGAGGGTCGAGGCGGCAGTCATTGACAATGAGTCCGGTCGCCGTGTACGAGCGGCCTCTGTGGTCTAGACCAGTGCAGGTGTTCACCATTGAGTGTTCGCAGACAGCATCGGGACGAGATAGGATGGTGGCGCCGACTAGTGGAATCACAAGTGTCAGCATATGAGCTCCCAACACGTATACCCCCTTCCATTGCGTCTGAGCCTGAAATTGCACGCGGGGAAGGAGATTGAGCATGATGCCATCGTGTATAAAGGCTGTAGGCATGCAGCGACGGCGGTGGCTCAAGAGGCAAGCAATAGCCGAGACGGAGTGGTTATCTAGATGGAGGCCTACGTACGCCAAAGTTCGCTATCACCACTGTTCGTCTGGTCATCCCCATTGTTCAAGCCGCTGCTCTGAGGGTCCTGCAAGTGGTCAAAGTCTCCGAGTTGAATGTTACGGGTACCCTCGGCAAGGATGACTTGGGTGGTGGAATCGATCAGCGACACCATGGCACGCTTGACGTTCAGTTTCAGTACGGCCAGCTGGGCAAAGGCTGTGAGAGCCTTGTCGGCCGAGGCCTTGGGCTTGTAGCCATTTCCATGTAAGTCCTGGGCGGCGATGCTATCGACGTTGAGGGCGACATTGAATGAGGAACCCTGCGCAACCTGCCAGCTCTGGAGATATCGCTGCACCTCCCGCTCGCGTTGCGCCTCGGACATCGGATGGGAACGCGAATGCGTGTACACCGCACAGGGGTGGCGGTGCGATCGGTCTGTGGGGTGTGAGGGGAACGAGTGAGAGGGAGAGTAAGAATGATAGTGAGAGTGAGAGTGAGAGTGAGAGCGAGCCGTGCTCCGATGTCAAGCAGGGCGGCGGCGGCGGCTCTCGTCTGCCCAGGCGTCTCTCCTCGGAAACGTTCTGCTTTTTTTTTTCTTTCCTCCCTCGGCTTTGTTGCTTTGTTTTTTGTCAAGGGGACTCGGAGTGACAGCCCGGGAGCGAACTACGCTCGTGGACCTCGCGTGGCCACGGGGTGCATTTGGAGAAGGGGGGAGAGGGGCAGAGAGGAATGCGGAAAGGCGGGCAAGTGTCACCTAACCGTTCCGGGCGCGAGCTTTTCCTATTCTTTCTGCTTTTTCTCTGGCGGCGGTGGCGGCGGTAGGCAGGCGGGTGGCTACTGGCTGGGCAGTTAAACCCAAATCCGCAGCCAAAAAAAATTTAAAAAAAAATAAAAAAGGCATCGGCGAGGCTCTTTCCTACGGCAAAGTATCTGACGTCTTACCCCTCCTTCCTCGGCCAGCTCCACCCTTCTGAGGGTCTTCCGCGAGGTCTAGAGCGACCTATAAGACGTGTCCCAGCTAGAGACCAATGGAATGATTCGGCCGGACGTTTTACTCCTTTGTCACCTTGTCATGATCGGATCTTGTCCTGTCAGGATCGAATCGAGTTGGTTGATCGCCTGATGCCGCAATACCACTTCAATTTGCCACAAATACGAGTAAAACAAAATCCAGACTGATTCAGATTGCCACGATAACAGTGTGCCTTTTAATCTACTCTCTCGTGACGAAACTTCTTCTTCAAGCCACTGTAAAAGAGAGGCGCAGTTGTCCAACTGCATATCTTCTGCAACAGCAGACTCTTCCACGGCTAGGTGTTGCGGACCACGTCCGAAATCCCCTTCGACAGATCCTGACTCAGCGACGCCAGCTGAATTACAATTTTTTCCCTATGGAATATGTCGTCTCAGTCCCATCGCCAATGGAGCCACACACGCCCCCTTACCCCAAATTCTCTCGGCTGAAGGAGGGCAGAAAAAAAAAATTAGAGACAAGAGGCGCAAAATAGAGAAAACATTCCCGCTGTGAGACTAACGCTGTGAGACTATTAGCGCTGAACCTTGCCTACCTACCTTACCCAGGGAACATGGGTGCAACGTCGACGGCTGGAGCCTCCCACGCAATCCGGGAAGTCCCGCTTCCGGCCATGCCGTGATTATACATAGTATCCCATCACATCTGACAACTCGATTCTGGCGCTTACATGAATGATGGGAGCGACGAACCTAAATAATGGTCAGATCTGCAATTCACATCATTCCCGATACCCAAGGATATGGCCTCCCATAAGGTAGCTATCACAAAGACCGCACACGGCACGGGTAACACATATATCCTCTTACACATGTTCCGTATAAAAAGTTTCTCCCAACATTTGACGTGGTCCAAATACCTCACTTGGGTACCGGTATGCTCCGCTTCGGCTACTGTGTGTGAATGAACCATGCACTTGTTGGTCATTTGCTAAACACAGAAAGCATGCTTTGCGACGGATCTATGGTACATCTAGCAAGACGGCGCAACCCCATCAACGCCAAACTACTCGCTCAAAAAGCCGACTCAATAGACCCTTCGCACTCCCCCTCCATTCATGATCTCTTCTTTCTAGGTGCTGAGAATCGATCCGCGTCCTAACCGAACTTGATCCCAGAAGAAGGGTTCCAAGTCCCTCCCCGCGGGGGCTGGCTCGCCGTGCTTTGGCCCTGCGTTGATCCGCCGGAAGGCGCCGCCGGTGCACCTGGTTGAGCCCCGAACTTGATGCCCATATCAGGTTGCCACATGTTTGATATTGCGGCCGCCGGTCTCGGGTGTTGGGGTTCGACAGTCGACCCGGCCCACGACTGGATGTGTGCTTCTGCGGGAGAGTGCACTTCATGACGCGAAGGTTGCTGCTGCTGCTGCTGCTGCGCCGTTGTGCCAGGGACGACGCTGGCGCTAAAGTAGGACTGGGAACGCGGGTCGTAGTTTGAACCGGTGGGGGAGTGGACCGGCGATCGGTTGAGGTTCAGAGAACTAAGCGGCGGCATGCTGACCTCCCTGTGAGCTGGTTAGCACAGTGTGTGTTGACACGCCGAGGAACTTTCTTACTCTTCGAGACTCTTGGCGTCCATCCGCCGCTCAGCAGCCCAGGCCTTGACAGGATCGCGGAAGTTCTGACCCACGACCTTGCTCAAGTCATTGTAGAACTTCCGACCGACGTCAACATTGTTAACGATCTCCTTGTACTTGTAGTAGGCATTGTCAAGCCTCTGGAGCGCCTGCTCGCGCTCGCGATTGCCGCTCGTCATATTCTTCTTTTGACTCTCAAATTCTCGGTTGACTCTCTGTACCTCAGTCATGAGACGCTCTTGTTCGTCCTCTTCCTTAGCCACAGCTTCAATCTCAGAATCGTACAGCTTGTCGAGACGCTTCTCAAAGAAGTCCTCAAAGTGGGCCGGGACAATCGCTGTTGTCGGGTATGTTCTCTCGAGTCGTGCGGCTTCTTTCAGGATTTCCGGCTTTATATCATCCGTTCTAGCCCTCTCCCGCAGCGCCTCCGCCTTCTTTCTCCTTTTAGACTCGAGTCGCAGGACGTCGTTGTAAGCTCCCCGAAGCCTACCTATCACCGGCTTCAGGTGTTCTGGGATGTCCATGCGCCTAGAAGAAGGGACAAAGTCCATAATGGCTCGATCGGATCCAGAGAGCATTTCGAGCAAGTCCTGGACCTCTTTGTACTTGTCTCGAACGACCGCGTCACTACTCGTGCTACTCGCAAAGTAGCCCTCGATCTCGGCCACTTGAGCCCAGAATTGGCCTCCCTGGGGGTCGCTTCGACTTTCTGGTCTTGACCACCTATCTGTACCGTATTTCCGTCTCATTCGATTGTCCTCCTCCTCTTCCGCTGCCAGTATCGCTTTGCCTTCGTTGAAGATTGCGATATCAGCAGTCCTTAGCTTGTCAATATCCGAGAAGGCCCGCTGAATCCGTCCAATAGCATCTGCTTGCCGTATTTCCTCCGCATGGTGAACCAAACTGTGAGGCAAGCCAAGCGGCTTCTCAAGGGCCTGCAACGAACCAGGCAGGTTGATGGAGCTCAGCAAGGCATGCAGCTTTTCGGTCTGCGTTTCCATCTGGCCAATGATGTTTTCGTTTACTATGCGATCGCGAAGTTGCTCGTAGATGGTGATGGCAGCGTGAACGGAGAATGGAACCAATTTCGTAAACAGGGCCGGTCCGAACTCGGCCTGGTCTCCGAGATAGTCAAACGGACTGGCTACTTGTGGAGGCACTCTGGCGATTGCCATGTTGGCTCTGTCGAGAATCTTGAGCTCTGACTTTGGCGGCACGGGTTCTTCTCAAGTTAGCCGTGCATCTACTGCTAACCAGCTTTCGGCACTTACGGAGATAGATGACGTCGTTGTCCTTCTCTGCCCTCTTGAGATCCTCTTCGACCTTTCGTTTGAGGCCATTAAGATCCTCGAGCACTGCCTTGTTCAGGTAGCCGCCCCGACTCTCCTTCAGGCCCTCATTTACGCAGCTCACAGCGTCCTGCAGGCGTGCAACCTCTTCGCCGTATTTCCTCTTCTCCAGACAGTCACATGCGGCTCGGTATTGCGCGGCACCAGCAAAGTGATGGTGCTTTGCGCTCATGTGGTGGATCCAGGCAGAGCTGATGGCCTCACTCTTCATCGCAGCGTCCCCCGCCGAGTTGTACAGATCAGATACGCGAGCGGCCAGTCGAGCAATGATGGCATCCTTGTACCCATCCATGACCGCCTTTTGCCAAAAGCATTCTTGCGACTGTGCCAGGAGAAGTTGGGACAGAGACTCGAGGGTGTTGGCGTCCATGTCCTCGGGTGGGTCAGACATGCGAAGTTCGGGTAAGACTTCCTTCTGCATATGTCCTAGTACTCCAGAAGCCGAGGCGAAATAGCCTGCGGCTGTTTTAAGACCTTCTGTACCTGATCTCGATTGCGCAACCGCGAGCTGGGAATAGAGGGAGGCGAGGTTGTAGAGGATATTCATTAGCTCGTATTTAAGATTGTTTCGCACCATCGGTCGTTCGGTATTGTATCCTAGCGCTGGGTACCACGTAAACTCGGCACCAATCTATTTGCAAGCTGCGTCAGCGATCTCAAGATTGCTCCGTCGGTTGGGTTTGTATAGGTGGAGGAGAGACGTACGTCGATTGGGAACTTGCCCCCGATCCACACTAGCTGTCCAGCATAGGCCTGAAGCTTCTTCACTCCGCTGGGGTGCGGCTCCCTTACATTGACCGCATCTCGTCGTAGGGTGTCGATGACCTCGAGGTCCTGACGAAACATGTCGGGGTGCTGGTCATACTTGGTGTTGATGTACTGTCGTATTGTCGACGAGAGCGAGAGCTGCGTGGACTTGCGGAATGGCAACGACAATATGTTTGAAATGCTGGCCATGACGAACAGGTTAGCAGGGGTCTCGGTGTGCGTAGAGGGAATACTCACGTCGCCATGGTGGGAGGTCGCCTCGTGGAGCTGACCGGACGGCGTTGGAGAACCTCGAGCTAGGTACGACACAAGCCTCATGACTTCATTGCTCAGAGCACGGAGAAGATGCAGCAATCCGAGGGATCAGACGTTGGCGGGGCACGAGAGCATTGTGGCGCGAGCGTATCCCGGGTGGGGGTGGGGCTTGGCTGAGACAAATTCATTTGATGCCTGACGACTGTTGTTGATTAAAGCCTGGGATGTCAGGCTGGAACGGCACAGTTCGTCCCATACAGGAACATCTCCTGCTGCAGATGGCAATCCCCAAGTTATAGCGACAAGATAGCGACAAGCCTTGCATGGGGGAGGGAGCGGGATGAAGTTTTTAAAGTGTGTGAATATTTCGTAGCATTGGTATACACTTGTTCTAAAACTCTACAAAGGCACCGATGACTGCCTTTCCTTGCACCAAAATCAAACCAAACCAGGTGGTAGACCTCCAAAAAGGACACCCAATGTCCTTATCATTGACTCCAAACGTCCGGCCTGTCACAGGTCTATGTGCCGATTGCAAGATCCGTCCACGCAATCCATCTATGTGCAATGCAATGCCACAATGGTAGAAAAGAACAAAGGGTAAGCGTTTGCCAGCATGCTGTCAATGAGGGGAAAAAAAAATGCTCCGTATCGTACTCAAACGCCGAAACTCTATGCGAGCTGTATGCCGAAGTCGAGATGCGAGTTGAATCGAAGAAGAGTTTTGGTGTGATGAAATGAGGGTATCGCGGTCAGCGGATTATAATTATGATCCTGTCCAGGGGTGTTGTTGTAATATAGGTACCCCTGGGCATTGCAACCTGTCGTTTTCTGTCTGCCAGATTGACTTTTTGCTGCCGTCTGAATCGGAATGGGCCCGTGCCATTTCAGCCGAATGCTAGCTATGAGAATAGGCCAGGATGTCCTTGTTTGGTCAAGTGGGTTGGTTAAGCGCGTGGAAATGAGCTTTGGAGGTGCTTTCGTCCATCCTTCAGCTTGATGCAATGCCAGAATCATCCGACCCGTCATGTCATGAGGCGAGAGGTAATCGAGGGTGCCTCTGCCCGTATCGTATCGTCGTGCTCGGCATATCCGACACTTCATGTTGAAGGGATCCAGACAAGCTCAATAACACCGTCAATCTTGCTCATTGGCTCGCCATCCTCCTCAACCCACCGCTCGTCGTCCTTCCGGCGGGTGTAGACTTGGAGCACAGATCCATCCTCTTGCACGTGAGCCTCCTGCAGCTCCCAGGCAATCTTGCGGCCAGTCTTGTGCAAGGATCTGCGTTGGGGGCCAAACATGTAGTCCAAGTTCCAGCCAATGTCATCCGGGGCAGGTGTGAAGGTGCGTTCCATTTGGTCAAGGTTGAAGTCGATACCCTGAGGATAATGGGCAACGCTGAAACCGTTGGCAATAATGAAGTCATCGGCAGTGATAAAACGCTGGTAGGCGCAGTCCTCGCCACAAGCGTGTCCGACCTTGGCGGATTGCAGAGGCTTGGCGTAGTGCCAACCGCCACCCTTGTAGTGGTGCAAGCTCAATGGTTTGATACCAGACTCGTAGAAGCCGGCCGGATCGCCGTACAAGTCGAGCTGCCAGAGCTCCCAGATATTGGTAAGACGGACCTCGGTATTTTCGTAAATGCACTTGCGGAGAAGGATATCGCCCTGAGGGCCCCAGCCAGAATTGGCCTCCTTGATCTTCGTCTCGGTTTTGCAAGACTCATAGAGCTGGTTAATCGCAGCTGCAAGAGGAACACTGAGGAAGACACCGGCACCGCCGAAAGCCTGGGAACCATGGCGGTGGATGGCATTGACGTCCTCAGAAAGGGTTCCAATGTAAAGGGGATCAAGGTGGTCGAATGTAGCAAACTTGTCGATCAGACCGTGCATACTGGGGAAGAATGTGTCGTCGTCGCAAGTGACGAGCCATTTCCTTGACTTGCGCTCGGGGTGGTTGTAAAGATAGGGCACAAGAGTGAGGTAGCGAACAGCCATCTCCATCGAGGGGTCGGAGTGGGCGACATCGGCGTCAATTCCAACCCTCTTGAGCCTGTCGCTGGCATCCTTCAGCTCAGCGTCGCTGGCGTCAAGGAGCAACAGCAAAAGCTTGCCGCCATTGGACTTTCCGTTGCTGTCTGTGAGCCAGTGAGCCCATTCCTTGATCGGGCTCGTCTTCGGGTCGTTGAAACGCTTATAGGTGGTAGAAACAGCAAACATAAAGTCGGAGGCGTTGACAGTGGACGGGTAGGGGGACTGATTGACAGGAACATCCAGGGGAGCGTGGCACTCCTCGGGAGCGTACGACTTTGTGATGTCGACAGTCTTGAATTTCCTGGGGAGGAACTCCTGATCTAAAACGGTGTAGCCCTTGCGCTGGATGGGCTTGCGGCTAAATCTGACGTAGCGCTTGAAGTAATGAATCTTTTCGGAAAGACCATACTTGTCCTTGAGGGTCTTGATGTGATCGGTGTTGATATCGCAGTTCATGACGTGGGTCGAGGAGGGAGCGGGCTCGGCAGGAATCTTTTCGGAAAGCGATGATGAACCGTGGGATTTGACGGGGTCCATAGGCTGCTGGTGGGTGATGGATGACTTGACGCCAGCGCCCGTCTTCATGATGCGACCGCGAACGTCGATAGCGTCGTTTCTGAGGGTGAGGGCCATGATGATCAGAACAATGACTGCAAAAAGCAGCGTTCTCGCCAGTGGGTTACGCATGCTGCAGACGCGATGCGGATTGGGCAGCTTCGCTCCCATTGTCCGAAGAAAGACTTCTACTTTTTTTTCGTCCAGCTTGACGGTTGTGAGTGGGTGTCGTCCTTGAGAGGCGGGGGAAGGTGAGGTATACGCAAACGCTGGTGAGAGCAGCTAGGAGATCTCGACCAAGTATCCTCTGGATGATGTACAGGCAAGGCGGCAGCGGTAGTTCGGATGAGAGAGCTCCACGGGCCAAGACGTGTCAAAACGGACGGAAAAGGGCGTCAAGGCGAGAACCGCATAGGAAAGACGTAGATACTAAAGATAGTAACTAGCAGTGCTATTATTGTTGCTGAGCGAGTGACACGATCATAGGACCGGCAAGTGATCGGGAAGACGGCGAGAGCGGGAGCGGGATCGGAATCTCTGCCGCTAGGAAACGAAGACGCAGACAGAGAGACTGGCAATCCAGATTTCGTCGTGAACTGGAGAGACGAAAAAGGAGGAAAGGAGTCGGAGGGGAAGGGTGGGAGATGAGGGAAGAAGAGGAGGGTAGAAGAGGTCTGGATGAACGAAAAGAGGGCCTTTGCGGATGGTAGTGGTGCGTAGGGGAATCAAAGGTGTACGAATAGTGCGCCGACATGAGCGGGAAACCAGGCTAGGTTAATTAGGAGAGAGAGACAGGGCCCAGTTCGCAAGGACCTCGAAGACGTATTCGTGGACAGCAGCGAAGAAGAGGAGACTCTAGTACGGCGTACTATGTAGAGTGACGGACTGGGGGTGGTGGGCAGTCCCAGAACAGGCCGCCAGGGGGGGTGGGAACTAGCAGAGATGGAGAGAGAGATGGAAACAGGAAAAGAGCAGGGGGTGTGTGGATGAGCCAAATGGGCGAGGACTACATGCACTAGGATCGTGTGGAAAGGGAAAGGGTGGGAACACTGAAGAGGACCGGAAAAGAAGGAAGTAAATAGGAGGGCAGTCTGTCTCTGTAGGGAGTCCTGGAAGAGAGACAGGTATTGGTAGTGTGCACTTGAAGGTACAGAGTAGAAAGAATACTGCGTACTGTGCAGGAACGAATTGAGAAAGAGACAGACTGGCAGAGCATTTTGGACCAGGTTTGGTTGGTGTAGCCGGGTCCTTGAATTGATGAACCGACACACTCGGAAGAGGACGTGGGGATGCAGGTGGGATGGTAGATTGGAATTAAATTGGGTGTACAGGGGTAGCCTGCCATGTTGAAGAAAGACGATGCCGTACCGTCCATCGCTTCGTTGTGCCGGACGGTACGGTTGAGGCACCGTCAAAATGAAGTAGCTAATTATGTGTGTGTGTGTGTGTGTGTGTTCGTGGGTGGGAATCAGAACACCAGCTTGGGAAATAGGGGATGGGTGCTTTAACGCCGCCTGCCTCCTACCTCGGATGAACAAGGATGGAGGTCAGCACACTGTCGTCGAATACCTACCTGGCCCCAAGTCTCAGCCGCCATTTTCTCAAGCGCCAGTTGACGACAAGCACGCCCGCCGCTGCCAGTGTCACTGACGCCACACACAACCGATTGCCAGTGCCCGCCAGACACCGAGTATTGTTTTAACGTACCCGGTTACTGATTAGACGCGGGTAGAGGTTGGGCCAGGAAAGAATAGGAATTTGTGAGGCGCGAAAAAAAAAAAAAAAAACGACAGAGAAAGAGAAAGAGAAAGATTCTGCGTGATGCAGTGACATTGACGGCAAAAGAACAGGGGCAAGCTGAACGGGATTGGACTGGCCTAGGAGAATGGGAGGCGCCTTCATCCATGGGAGACTTCCTACCTCATGCAGCAGAGGCAAGGTGCAGGGGAACCTGGGACGGTACCCTGGCGCGGAACGGGACCTGCAGCTTGCGTCTTGCATGGGAATTTGCAACCGAGTTGGAGGTTGACAAGGCGGATGGAGGGACCGAGTCGAGCCTCTCTCATTCTCGATTCCACGAGGGTCGAAAACGTCAAGTGAGGCTGCTTGCTGCTTGCTGCTTGCTACTCGTTGCTCGAGACAAGAAACAACCAGCTTGGTAGATTTCCGCATCGTCTCCCTTTTGTCGGGTGCACACGCGGCAGCGGCAATATGGAACAAGCAGAAGCAACATGAGTCTGGTCTGATGTTGCTTGCTGCAGTCGTTGCTTCTCCTGATGGCACAAGCGAGCGTCCTCGGCATCTCATCTCATCTTCTCGCGCCCCCGAGACTGACCTCAGTCATCTCCGCCGCCTGCATCTTAGCAGTTGGATAGACATACCATTCTACGGATAGCCTCAGGAGAGGTAGGTACCGTAGGGAGAGAAGAGACTGCAGGCCACTGAATGAGGTGCTTCGTATGGCGTACCGCGTGGGTGCTGGGTGCGGGCTGCACTGTGAGAAGAGGTGGAGAGAGGGGATGAAAATTAATGGGTAACGGCTCACGGGTCGACACCTGGAAGGACATGGGAAGGTGGGAGAGGTCCAGCCCGCGCGACAAGGGACGGGGAAAGAATCAAAAAGTTTGACTGGCCAGGACCGGGCATCCCACGAGGGGCGTCGAGATAGTCTAGGTGGGGGCTGGGTGGGGTTTGTACTTCCATTCGATGTCTATCACGCTATCACAGTACGTACCTCCATTGACTCCCCAGTGAGCTGCTCTGTCCTGTCGCCTGCGGCCTGCTTTGAGATCACTGGTTCAGTGTGCCCTTGATTGTTATCGCTCACCCCATCAATGACCAAACCCAGCTAGCAGTCTGGCGAGACCGCGGTTCTATTTGCTAGAATCTGCATCTCGTCGACGTTGCGATACCAAGACGGCAAGGGCCCAACAATCCCATCTGCTGGGCACGGCATCTGGCGGGCTGTCAACCGTGCCGAGAACGCTGGGCGCTGTATGCGGAGGCGCTATCGTGGATGGGACGGCACTGTTGTTGGTAATGATGATGATGCCGACTCTCGGTACTGCATCCGATGCTTGGAAACCTGGCTGTGAACATCGGCGTTGACGTCAGCTATCAACACATACAACACCCCGTCGTCTTGTCAACACCCGGAAAAGCATATAGGTATCCCACAATTCTCGGCCTTCAAGCGCAGTTACGTGGCAGAAGGCACCAAAGAGCGTGCTAGAGGATGGTCGATCTGACTCTTTTGCTGACATTCCCGTCGAGACGGCACTATCAACGGCTCCTGTTCCTGACTTGCGTTCCGAGTCCGGCGTCAGCTCCAAGACAAAAGCTTGAAGCTGGGCGAAGGCTGGGCTGGTCCCTATCTGCTGAGATTCAGCGCCGAGTCGCCTGTGGGTGGGCGCTAATTAGCGTCTAGATTGCATATAAGACTACTGCTACCTGACCTGGGGGGGCTAGGGTAGTTTTGAATTCGCAAGCGATGGGCGTTCGTTAGTACAGCCATCTACGGACTGCCCGACTGTTAGCTTTCCCTCCCTTTTACGCGGTGTGTTAATTCAGCGTCGTTCTTATCAGATAGGGAGGACAGATTTTGAATGTCGCAGTGTGCGCTGCATGAGCGCAGGATAAGGCGAAATGAAAGCCAAATACAAGTGCCAGAAGAAACTAAAAACGAAAAATGAATGACGAAATGTTCATCCGTAAGGTATCAGTCTATCAGAGTTCGCCATACCGGGGGTTACTATAGGGTGTCCACACTCATGTGATCCGTACCGTCTCATTGGCCTACAGACCACCAGATTCAATCGCCATTTGATCTCATGGCTCTGCCAAGTCTGTCAACGTGCTCGAGGCAATAGCACACAATTGGAAGGTGCGCGGTTTGCACGCTCCAAATACGCATGGAAAACCCCAATGGGCCCAGCCGTCATTGGTCGAGATGGCACAATCTGTCTGTGACTACGGAGTATGTCCCTTTTCCTTCTCAGGGGATCACTGCTTCGTTTCGGTGGGTGGGGTGTGTCAGTAGCGGGCCTTTTGTCACACCCTCCCTCCCTCTTTCTCCTTCCCCTTCAGTGCCTTCAGTGGGAAAAAAACTTGGGAAGGGACCATCTTGCATCCACAGCCCAGAGATGATGTGTGGCCAGGGAACCCAGAATGTACCTTCAACAGCCACCGAAATGACCGCGGCGAGCGAGGTACCGTCCCCGTGCCCACGAGCCACCTGCAATCTCTCGCCTTTCCACGTGCCGGGTGACCCTAATCTTAAATCCCACCCCCCTCATTTGCAACCCGCCGCGACCCAGACTGTCCAAATTTCATGAATTTGCTGCCGCGGTGCTATCCAGGCCAATCCCTTGCAGTCTACCCGAAATTCGCGTCTGGGTTCCAACTCAGACCGCAGCGCGCCTCCCAATCGGGTTGTTCTGAATTAGACTGCTCATGGCATCATCGCAGCCCTTCCAAACACGCGGTCCATATAGTGACTGTCAAGGCTCCCAGGACCGAACGTACCGCCGGTTGCAATACAGGTCCTTGGCCCGTGGGATTTCTCCGTCTGGTGGATGCTGCTGCACGGCTCGGACAACTCTGCTCGCTATTCAATCTATATGCTCCGATGCTGATCATCGTCGACTCGTCTCAATCCGGGCCTGCCGTTTCCAACTTCCGTTGGCCGGGGTATCGACAGCCCTCGGTCAAGGTCAAGAAACTTATGGCATCCGCCACGGAGTTGTTTCCGTACTCCGTACAGCTGCTCAACTCGCAGAGACGAAGCCTCCCCGAAGTCTCCACGGTCATATCACGAACTCGGACCGAGTCGCCGCTCCTCCTCCAGGAGACTCGTGACGCCGGTCCTGTCCGCCTTGCCATCGTCATGGACCCATCTAAACCCGCCCGAATCATGTGTACTCTATTTGGTTCCATCCGCTACAGGGCAACCAACACGAGCTGAACCGCTCTGCTTTACGGATGCAGCGTCCTCCTGAGTCCTGACTTGGGTTTGCGTGGTCGCCACTGGGGACTTTACCCGCTACAGATCGACAAGCACAGCCTGTTCTGGTGCCACTGCTTCCAAGTTCCTACTGTAGGCCAACCGCCGCTTGCTCAGTATTACTCCGAATGAAACCCTCCGTCTGCCAGAAATCAAAGATGCATACGACGGAGGAGTTGCTATTTTTTGCAACACAAGAAAAACGGGCCGCCTTACGCGTCGTCACCAACACCATCCGAATGACCCAGTATGTACCATCGCCTCCGCCGAAGTGGCCTAATAGCTGCGCACTTGGCCACGCCAGCAACTTTCGTCTGTGGCCCGGGAGGCTTCAAACAGAGAGTGCTAGTGCCTTCAAAGCATTTTACGCATTTGCCGTGAGCCGCGGAACGGTTGGTTACTGCGCTTCTTCCAGAAGATTACCGCCCCCGAGAGGCTCAGCAGATCTTCAGCAACTGCCCTTGTTGCCCCTCTGCCAACGCCTCCCATCATCATCATCAACGGTCATGGAGCACTAAGCTACCAGAATCTTGTTGCCAATCCTGTATTCTCACCGGCTAGGATCGACGTGGACAAAAGACAGGAGGCGTTGCTTTCAAGCCGCTATTCCCCTCTGGCCGGCCAACTGCTCTGGTACCCTGCGACATAACGGTCCTGAAAACGGACTGAAGACTAGCTGAACGGGTCCGCCGTCACCCTGTAGCAAATCATTTCTCGAGTCTACGTATCCTAGACACCTCTAAAGCTCTGACTGACAGCGACTCTGCCCGATTCAGGGATTGTGCCGCTGTCGCTTGATTCCTTTCTGCTTCGACGAAACATGAAGCGGATCCTGCTGCGAACCGCGGCCGATCAGCATTTCTCTGACAACAAACACGCATCCTTTGTTTCCCTTTCAAGCCATGGTGGTATTCAAAACCATAGCGGATGCTCGGAGCGGCAGCTGGCCCAGCCCAACAGACTTTCGGCTCGACGCCGTGCACCCTAGCCATAATACATACTTTCCAGCCTTCCAACGCGTGCCCCGACAAGCGGGAAGGTTAGAGCCAAAAGTCGGGGAAAAGTCAATTGTGGTGCCAGCTCTACCCGGTCAGTCAATGCAAACATTTGGACTGGGCGATGAGCTTAATCGTCCAGAAATCGCAAATGTTTAGATGACGGCTGCACCAGCGAAGCGGTCGCAGCCGCGTGCGAATCGTGCAACAGACACACAGAGTACACCCTGAGCCCCAGAGCGAAGAAAAAAGAGGTAAAACCGGGGAGCATTGATAAAGACAATCGATCGACCTGCCCATCCATTTAATGGACCCGACACGGCCTGACGGATCTGTTACTCAACATTCCAGTGCTAGTTTCCAGTGACCGTTTCCTTGGCGTGGGGATATCAGATGAAGACGGGGTTGTGGACGTTAGAGGCAAAAATAGGGGGGGCTGAGAGTCGCCGGCGAAATGCCGAAGCAAGCAACAAGGAGACCTAACCTCTGACGAGGGCCCAGAGAGCATTGTTGCCAAAAGACCTGAGAGGCCTGCACATCCCAGGCCGTCTCATCGTCGTGGAGTCGATGACGTCCTCAGCACTACCGTGCGCACCAAATACAGTCTCCAAGCTCCTCCGACCTCCACCAGCCCACACACTACCATGAAGGCTGGGAATTCTGGAATTCAGCTCAGCTCACTCGGGGATTCAGAATAGGGCACAACTAGTCCGTACCGTGATCCGGATTGCGGCCTCGGCGAGACAAGAAAAGTCCAGACATCTGTCACGAATGCGACGCACTGCCTTGATGGTTGCGAACTGGAATGTCGATACCGAGTTCAGGATTGCACTGCCGGCGGGGGGAAAAGACGAAATAGCCTATTCGGACAAATACCGCGTACGGATATCCGTACAGCAGACGGATACAGAACCAACCTCACGTGCCAAAGGCAGCCGACGGCCAGCCATGCCTTCGTCCATCGTCGCTCTTATTTTAGATCCAAGACACTTGCTTGCAGGATGAACGTCGTCTGAATTGGTCAAAAGTTACCTGATGAGACCCCTGCGGATCACCCAACTGATCCGTCTCACATCACTTGAGGATCGTCCTACTCAGCATGACTGTTCCCTATGACGCCTTCCAACCTTCGGCGTCCTTTAAACAGTGATGAACAACTACGGACACAATCCAGCGCAGGCGGCAGCTCCGAATTGATTGTTACTGGTCTAACAGATGCTAAACTTCTGACCACAACGGGACCGCACGGCAGCGGGCAGTTGAACCTTGGGCCCCGCACCAACCTCTGTCTATAGCCCGTCGGCAGCTGTAGTGCCAAAGTGCAAGGGGCTGTATGGCGGATATCACGATCTGCTGTCTTCCGTCCGCTTATCTCAGTGGCTTGAGCAAGGCCCGTCTCGGGGCCGTAGGATGATTAATGCCATCCCGAAGAAGCCTCTTTTTGAATCGTTGTTTATGGGATTGTTGCGAGCTCCTCGGTGGCTCGAAAGTCCGTCTTCCAACCAATATCGGGCGTCCAGACTTGCTCCTTCAACCGCCATCGTTTCTCGTCTTTGAATTCTGCAGATTGGACCTCGTTTGTTCCCTGCCTGAGCCTCCGCACTTGGCCCGATAAGTACTTCGAACCGGACTAGCCATTGCTTTTTGCTTCCCTTGTCGGCGCAGCATCACCCTTTTTTGTTTCGATCCAATAAGTCAAGTGTGTGTTGAGGGGCCCTTGACTCCCTCCGAATCAGACAGGGCTAGCGTGGGGTACGGTCAGCCAGACATTCCTCGCAATCATATTCGTGAAGCACCTCTGGGACAATGGCGCATGTATTTGTGAATTTTTTTTTGCAAGATGAAGCCACATAGGTCACTCAAGATGGCCGACAGGCTGGCGGAACCCAGTCAAGCGGAGGCCAGTCAAAACCCAAACCTCTTTCTTCCCCACGTCTCTCCAGATAGGACGCTGCCATTCTGATGTGTGCTTCCCACTTGAATCCTAGATACCTAGAATTTGTTGAAATCGACGGCCAGAAATTCTGTACGACAAACGGCCGAGCTGGAGAACGATCTTGTTTGCCTCTCTTGCTTGCCCTACCTTACAGGATCATGGGCGCGCAAACGCACAAACGTCGTCCACGGTTCACCAGTGTCCTTGTCCTACCCGAATCTGCAGCGGCCCTCGCCGTTGCCGTATCGTGGCTCTTTTTTTTCCTTCTGTGCAACCCATTCGAGCGTTATCATGGTTTGTGATGTATCTGACGCTGTGCAACTTTGGAGAGTGTGAGGCCGAGGGTAAGGCAAGGCAAAGGCACTCTTGACAGGCGTGACCAAGCTATGAACGGACGCGGAATTACGGGTAGGTTTGTCTTGCGGCTGTTTGCATGCTTCCTCCCCCCCCCTTTTGTTGTGTATTCCGGACAGGAGGGACCAACGACGTGTGGAAGGGACTTTTCTTTTTTCCCCTTTTTCCCCCTTTTTTCCCCCCTGGCCACGCTGCCAGGATGAACTCGCCAGATCGGGGAAACGCCTTGAATACAAGACAGGCGGAGGAATAGTAAGTCTAGCCGGCAGGTCACTGATGGCAAACCACATGTGTACGGGCCGATGTACTCTCTGGATGGGGAATCTTTGAGTTTGAAAGTCATCTAAGCTAAGCTGGAGAAAATGCCAACCACTGAAACGCCCGCGGGGATATCTCCGATTCCACGGAATCTCTCCTGTTCTACAGTCTAAACAATCATGACATGGGGTACTCGCTCTCTTACTGGTAGTGACCCTTGTAGTCACCGACGCCCGGCCGCGCCACGCCGTCATCCACGTACCCCGGAAGCTGCTCCTCGCGGCTCAGACTACCCGAGGCGACGGAGCCGCCCTGGCCGGGCGGGTGCGAGCCCAGCGGGTCGCCGGCTTCTGTGTGGACGTACTGTTGTTGTTGGCCGTAGGCCGGGATACCGGTTCCTTCGGGTCTGCCACCGGCGGCATATTGAGGCTGCTGAGGGGCCTGACCGGGGACTTGACCTGGGGTCGCCTGGGGGAGGTGGACCTCGGGGAGAGCCTGCTGTTGCTCGGCGATGCGGAGGGCCTCGTAGAGAGGGTGCGCGCCGGCGGGCCACATGCCGTGTGGCCCTTGGGGCGGCACCTGGCCCTTTACAATCTGGTCGACGGTGACCTTTTGTCCGTAAAAGGCGGCGTTGGCGTCCTTGCGCTCTGTGACGACGGTGCCGTCGACCTGGACGCCGGCGTAGAAGCCGCGGGATTTCACGTAGGAGAAGACAGGCTTCAGCGACGTGCTGCTGCTCCTGCGCTTCTTGTCCTTCTCGTCGGGCTTGAGCTTACCGCCATCGACGGGCTTGGCGTCGGTGACGTGGTCGTCGCTCTTGGCCTCGGGGTTCTTGCCGCCAAAGGAGGCGCCTACGTCCATGACACCTCCGGCGCCGTAGGGTCCCGCGACGACGGCGACGTCCGGACCGAGACTGACGCGCGTGCTCATGAAGGCGGCTAGAGCATCGCGGCTGTTGATGACGCAGACGCAGTCATAAATGTCGACGCCGATCATGAAGCCAGCGCCCAGAGCGTGGACTTGGATGCCCGAGGGCGGGCTCCAGGAGCCGTCGGGGAGGCGGGCGATGAGGATGCCGGAGCCGGTGGCGCCGGAAAATTGGAAGCCTACGCGGGCGGTGGTGAAGATGGCGAGGCCGACGGCCTTGTTGATTACTTTGGAGGGGATCTTGACAATGGCCTTATGCTCCTTGCGGACCTTTTCCTTGTTGGGCGTCGTGGGGCGCGAGCCGCCGTGGCCACCTTCGGCGTGCTTGCCGGGCTCGAGGTGCTCGCCCGTCTGGGTCTGCGGGGGCACGTCGGATGTGATTCCCTCCTCTGTGACAATTTGTGTTAGCCGTGTGCCTGATATGGAATCGAGGCCTGGGAAAAAACTCACTGCAGAAGCTCTTGAGGATCTTGGCAGCCTTGTCGCACTCTCTGTCCATGGTGGTGGGCAGGAAACTCTGGGAGCCCATCTTGTTTGCCAAGGCGTTGATGGGCACGGCGGCCTTCATGCCCATCTGGGAGAGACGCTCGCCCCATCCGCGCTTCTCCTTGTGGTTGGGGTCGGTTGCGGGTGTGATGTACGCGGCGTGGGCGGCCGCCGGGTCGGTGTACGGGCCGCTTTGTGCGTGGCCCGATGCCCCCGTGCCCGGAGGACCCTCGAATTGTTGTTGCGAGTAGTGGTGGCCAGCGCCGTGGTCGGCGGGGTTGTAAGGAGTTTGCTGGCCGGGCGTCTGTGCGTATTGCTGTTGGGGGACGGCGGTGCCGCCGGCGTATTGCTGCTGCTGCTGCTGCTGGGGAGCGTGTGTGAACTGCGGCTGGTTCGTGGGAGGGGGGCCGGGGGGCGGAGGGGGGAAATGCTGCTGGTCCTGACCGGGACCACCGGCACTCTTCTGGTCTGGGTTGTATTGGTCGTGGCCGTAAGAGTACTGAGGAGGCTGCTGTTGGCTGTTATCGCCGGTAGGAGGGGGAGGGTAGAGCTGCTGCTCCGGTTGGATGGGAGGCTTCTCCGGGTTTGTGCCAGACATAATTAGAGGTGGCTTTGGTCGATGACTGGTTCGGTTTGGGCTGAGGATAAGGGTATCGAAGCAACGATGCTAAAGACGATGCTAACTCTTGAGAATTGGGGTATCTTGCGTTGGGAGTATGATGAAGAAAAGTGAGCAGATCTTCGAAGAATCGCTGTGGGCTTGTTCTTTTTGTAGGTCTGGTGGTTTGACGAAGCTTTACGGTAAGGCCGGTGGAAGTTTAATGAATTCTGGGAGGAGTCAATGTGGCGCAAACTGTCGTCAACGTGGGTATCGTATGCCTGTGAGGCTGAGCTCTGATAGCTTGTGGTCCAGAAACGGGGTACCTATTCGCAGAGAGGCCTCTCAATAGCAGGGTCATGTCATCGTATGCCAGCTCACCACCAGCAGAGCTCATACCTTGCACAGCGTGGGTGACCGAGAGGGGAAACCTGGAGGGGCACCGTGCAACGTCATGATGTGGCTTATTCACAGGGATAGCGGCTGGCGCGACCCGTCCTTTTGCGTTAGCCCACAGCTCAGCCACACGCCTCTGCCGCAGCCATAGCAAGAGATCCATCTGCTTACCAAAGCAACCCATTGACCCCCTTGGTCCACTTACCTAAGTCATCTTACCTAAGGCTTGAGGGAGGTCTCCACCTTTGCCTCCCCACCTCCTTTCCCCAACAACCCAACCTTATTCCCCCGCGGATGCGCGGATGCGGGTACACCATTGCCAAGCTGTCGTCTTCTCGACTTTGAATTCGTTTGACAGCTTGACATTCGCGACGAAGGCCAAACTCTCGCTCCTGGCGACCTCTGGCGATGAGGGCTACGCCGAAGAGAGCTGGTTGTCATCTTCACCAGAAGCCAGCCCAACGAGTCTCATAACGAACCGGGGGGGGGGGGGGAATGTTGAGTGGACATTATGACGAGCAAAGATCCGGACCCCCGGGGGCGGCCGGGGACGAGGGGTCAGCGCTGAAGGGGTGTGTGTTGATATTGTCCGGAACCGCACGCAACGAGTATTTAGGCGGCAGGGGGGGGGGGGGGGAATGGTCGAGTGACTATATGAGCAGTCAAGTATCCGGACCTCGACGGACTTTACCTCTTCGGCGAAAATGAGACACCGGTGGAATAGTCGGGGAATCAACCCTCGGTGATCGAACCCCGAACCACCATCGCTGTTGCTGTTCCCGTCTTCGCTATGGCATCCCATTGCAGCATTGCGACGATCGAGAACTTTCCAAGGCGAGATTCATCGGACGAAATGCTCGGTTTTATGACATTTATTGGTTTCCATGTCGCACTGCCGGTTAATTAATCACGCAGGTATCGACCGGCGAGGATAAGGGACGTGGTTGGCTGGTCTCGGACCGGACCTCGCCAAGATTGGGAATCCCGGACGTCTCCCAATGTGTCCGTCGACGTGCGACTGGAATTACGAAAGAGGGCAACCTGACACCCAGTCCCGTCTTACCAACGACCGGGCTATTGACGCAAAAGTAAGAAAGGGCTGACCATCAGCGGCCACAGAGTGTTTCCGACGCCCTCCGACTCCGAATCACGCCCGTCAAACTCTGGGAAGAGACGGAGACACCCTGCCTCGTCTCATTCTTTGTTTGTCCTTGTTGTCAAAATCTGATCTTCGGCGCTGGCTGCAGCTGCTTGCCCATACCGCCGGGTCTGACAGCGTCGCTTGTCGTCCTTTTATTTTGGTATTCAGTTTGACCATGTTTGCGACACTTTCAGAGACGAACTTCCATTACGGTAAAGCTCACGAGGATTTCGCATCAAACTGATGAGGCAGCCTTTAGGGTTTTCTGCCGCGAGGGGGAATTCGTTGGGACGAGTAATCCACTTCCCGGCGGAGTTGTCATCCACACCGAGACGATCCCACCCCACGACTTTTCTGCCCTCTAAAGACGGCCCTGTCTGTATTTCCCCCAGGCTATCCGCGGACGGATACTTGACTCGCATTAATGAGCCTGATCATCGAACAGAATGGACCAAGTCTTGCTCGATCTGCATGTTCATTCCCGGTATTGTATGCTCTGTTCGGGTTCAGTAGACTGTCAGCAATCAATCAAGCAAGTGAAGAGATTCGGCGCCAGTGCCTGTGTGTCGGAGGTCCGGCCGGTGAGCGACGGACAATGGAATCCATCGCCCCACATTGGCGCTCTGTTTGCTGCCCTTGCGTAAAAGGTGGGCGGGCAAGCGGCTAGCAGATAGAGAGCGAGAGAGAGAGAGAGAAGAGAGAGAGAGCCGTGAGCGAGCGCAAGCGTAGTTTAGAGCCGGGCAACGCTCCCCTCTGCCCGCCCGTCTCTAATTAGAGTAAAGACGTAGCCGACCTTTTATCATTCTGCTCGTCCTCTCTCTCTCGCGTTTATCTTCGCTCTTCGCCTTCTTCTCAAGCATCCGAGTCTTCACTGTTCGGTCCCGAAACCCTACGTCTCTTTCTCCTTGCAGCACTGAGACTCATCAAAGGAACACCTGCTACCACTGCCACTATTACTGCTACCACTACCACACGCATACACACGCCTTAAGCGCCGAACAGGCGGCCCTACGCACACAATGCCCAGCGCAACATCGCTGCCGCCGGGTCCTGACCCCACCCTCCACCTCCCGCGCATTTTGTGCCTCCACGGCGGTGGTGTAAACGCCTCCGTCTTCAAGGTCCAGTGCCGCGCTCTCATCTCCCGTCTCAAGAACAACTTTCGCCTTGTCTTTGTCGACGGACCGTTCATGTGCGCCCCGCACCACGATATCGTCTCCGTCTATGGCGACTATGGCCCCTTCCGCCGCTGGTTGCGCTGGCTTCCCGAGCATCAGGCCGTGGATGCTGAGACGGCGTCCGCCGAGATCCACTTCCAGCTGCGTATGGCAATGGACGATGACGACGCTATCGGCGCGACGGGGGAATGGGTGGGGTTGCTCGGGTTCAGCCAGGGGGCCAAGATCAGTGCCAGCTTGATGTACACTCAACAACAGCTAAAGAAGAAGTACGGCAAGCGCATCACGTCGGCGGGCGGCTCGGCGGACTGGAAGTTTGGTGTACTGCTCGCGGGCAGGGCGCCGCTGATTGTGCTCGACGACAGGTTAGAGGTGCCACAGGGTGTTGGCGATGCGGCCGAGGCGAGCGTGGAGTTCCACGACTGGCCGACAGGCTCAGGGACGGAGCACGTCTTGAAGCTGCCGACGATTCACGTCCACGGCATGAAGGATGCTGGGTTGGACCATCACCGGGTGTTGCTGAAGCAGTACTGCCAGCCGGGGACGACGCGGTTAGTCGAGTGGGACGGTGCTCATCGCGTCCCTATCAAGACATGGGACGTTGAGGCGGTCGCGACACAGATCCTCGATCTCGGAAGGGATCTGGGGATCGTCACGGAGGAAATCACTGCATAGACTTGCGTGCGCTGCATAGCATATTGGCGGATTGTTTGAGTACCCATTTGCTTTCCATTTTTTTGTTGGATATTTTCATGAAAGCATATATAGACCTTTCAATACCAGAACTGTAATTTCTTGTCTTCCATCTTGTCTCACTCACCAACTGAGAATCATCAGAATCCACCTTTGTCGCTCAGTCACGCGTAGTATACACGCCAGTCGACACGGCGTGATACCCCTTCTTGCCAACCTTGTGCGTCAGCTCGCTCCTCCAATCCTCCCCCCTCGAAAGCTTCTCAACAACCTTACCAATCGTCCACTGGGGCCTCCATCCGAGCTCCCTGACCGCCTTGGAGGAGTCGTATACCCGGTCCAGCCTGCCGAGGCACGTCCATCCGAGCTTCTCAAACACGACCGCGCACCCGGGCACGACCTCCGCGAAAACGGCGCCCGCATCCGTGTCCAAGCGGCGTAGAAGCGCTGCACGGGCAGCGGCGGCGGCTCCTACCTTGTTATCACTGACGTTCTTGTTGCTGTCGTCCTCCAGAGCAACCGCAAAGGGCGGCGGCGCGGAGATGATGTACTTTCCAAATCCGAGAGCGGACGCCCTCTCCATACCGCACACCACGGCCGAGACGACGTCGGCAATATCTACCCTGCGGTAAGCCAGCTCGCAGACCTTGAGGTTCGCGTCTCCCATGGCCGCGCGGCGGTCCTCGTCATCGTCTGGCTCGGGAAAGAACCGGGACGTCCTGAGGACCAGCACGGGTAAGGAGGTCTGGCGGTGAACCAGGCTGCAGAGATCTTCGGCGGCGCACTTTGTCACGCCGTAAATGTTCTTGGGGATGGGCGTGACGGACTCGTCAATCCAGGCGGCCGGCTGGCCCTGTTTCGGGGACAGGGCTGTACCAAAGGTCGAGGTCGTGGAGACGAAGATGAAGGATTTGATGCGGGATTGGGGAAGTCGGGCGGCTTCTTCTAGGAGGACGAGGGTGCCGGTGATGTTTGTGTCGATGAAGGCGGATTTCGGATGGGAGTCGACGTGCGGCTTGTGGAGGGTTGCCGCGTGGACGATGTGGGTGATAGAAGCGTGCGTGGCGAGGATAGAGGCTACGAGGGCCCGGTCTGTGACGGAGCCGACGGTCGTCGTCGTCGGGGAGGGGAGGATGTCGATGCCGAGGGGGATGTGGCCCGCGGACGGGAGGGAGAGCATCAGGGCCGCGCCGAGGTGGCCGGAGGAGCCGGTTACGAGGACGGTGTAGGGCGAGGCCATACTTGCAGGAGGTCACTGATACCGACCAAAAGGTTTTAGCGGCTGTAGTTATTGAGCGACAATTCGAAGTTGGCCGATGAGCTTTTTGTAATGGGGTGAGTGTGAAGTTATTTAGAGTCTCAGTGTTAGACTTGGGAGGGTGAGTCATTTGTTGCCTGCAATACTTTCACGCCAAGCGGGAGGGCGCGCGACTAGCTCTTATGAGGCTCTTTTCCGATCAAGCCATCCAGAGCAATTATACTCTCCCTCGCAAAAATGATAATTGAATTCAGTCTTCCTTTGAGCGTTTGTTTTCCGAAATGCCTAATGTACACCGTGGAGATGTAAGCATATATTTATCGCAAAATTGTCTTTGACACCGTACGTGAAACTCAAGTAAGTCAACGGTCTCCATCAATGCATCGGAAAACTCTGGTGTAAGCAGATATTCTTGTAAAGTGTTTTCGAAGCACTCATTGGGACTTAGCTACCTGAATACTGAAACTAATTCAATAAGAATACGGAAGCAACACTACTACAGGTCTCCATTTAGGAAACGGCAAGTCTCTCGGGTGATCAAAAAGCATGGTGCTGAACATGAGATAAACGTTATCGTGGCTACTTGCATCTAAGGAAACAAAACAGTAGAATATAGATAAAATAGGATAATAGGAACGTCTCTGATACCTGTGGCTTATTTCCTGTTACGTGTACGCATTTTTGATGTCAGCTGCCTCCAGCCGGCTGACCTTTATCTTCAAACCCCCCTTGGGCCTCATGACGGGGCTAGGGTTAATGAGTTCAATGTCTTTGGGGTCTACCGTGGCTTCCAATTTGAAGTTGCTCAAAATCGCCACCAAGATGACCTTGATCTCAAGCAGCGCAAACGCCCTACCGATACACTGCCGGGGCCCGGCCAGGAACGTCGCAAAGGCGTGCGGGTTGGCCGCCTCCCCTGTGAGACGGTCCCAACGGTCTGGATCAAACACGTCCGCGTCGTCGCCCCAGATGCGCTTACTCCTGTTGATGAGGGCCGGAAACATGTAGAGTGGTGTTCCCTTGGGGACAAACGTGCCCGCAATGGTGATGTCGTCCAGCGGCTCGCGGGCGGCGAGGATGCCTGGGGTGTAGAAGCGCAGGATCTCCTTTGTGAGGTTGTCAATGAAGGGAAGGCCTTCTTCCAGGTCTCGATACTCCGGGTTCGGATTTCTTTTGAGGAGGTTGAGGACTTCGTCCCTAGCTCTGGTTTGGATTTCGGGGTAGAGAGTGAAAATGTGCGTTCCCCATGTGAGTGTCGTAGCCGAGGTCTCGTGGCCTGCTACCATCATGTTGAGACAGTTTTCGAGAATTTCATCTTCGGACCAAGGTTCGCCGATGGACCTCGACTCGAGGATCATGTGCGTGAGGAGATCGGGCATCTTGTCCACGGCGTCCTTCTTGACCGCGTCGTCAATCTCTGAAGAGCGTTCTCTGATGATATCCAGCATCCTCGAGCGGACTCCCTCGCAGTTGGCATTGAACTGCCGGTTTTCTTCAAAAGGGAGCGAGCGCGTTTCTGGAATATATCCGGTCATTAACATAAGGACGGCGCCGAAGAGCGAAGGGTTGAACATGTGATAGTACGCTTGGTGGAAGAAGGAGTCGTTCAGCGTTGCTTGGAGGTCAATGCCGAGTGTCCACCATGCTATGATGTCGATTGTGACGCGGCTAAACGCTTGAGACACTGTGTACACACGTAACACGAGTTTAGTCAACGACTGCGACTATGACGTGAAGCTGCCCAAGAAGTTTGCCCGTCTGACGAAGCTGACTTACTATCTACAACGCCCTGTTGAGACTCTATATGGATATCGAAGAGCTGGACGAGATCTTTTTCCTTGCTTTGGAAGAGCGGAATCGCCTTTTTGATGTTGTTGATGGAAAACGGGGCTAGGAGATTGCAAAATCAGCGCATGTATATGTACGGTATGTTCATATCAACGTCGAAAAAAAAACGGGGAGCTACGGGTGTAATGTTTTAGTGAGCCTCTACGTACGTGACAGCAACTTTCTCTGCGCTTTGTGGACGTCGCCCTCTGAAAAGACCATACCGATGCCAGTTATTTGCTCAACAATGCGTGTGTTGAATTGTGCCTTGATAAAGGAGTAGCTCTTTGTCTGGAAGACCTCCTTGAAGGTTTCGAGGTTGTTGATCATTAGGCAGTCCGAGTTGCCCAAGCCCGTGAACTTGATGAAGGGCTCATCTGGCCATTGGCGGGCCCATGAGAGGTATGGCTCTATGGGGTTTCCTGAGCGAGCCTGGTTTAGAAGGTGGCCAATTAAGAAGTGGTGGTCCTGTTATGTGTGTCAGAGAATACTGATCATCTGTCTCTGAACCTTTGGAATTCCTTGCCTTCGGCCCGGGGATACGTCTCAAAGGGGACACGAAACATGGGTAGATGAAGACGTAGTATGCTGTCCTGACTAAATGCCGCGCCGCCAGAAGAGCGATCAAGTATCGAGCAACGGTCTGCAACGATGACTCGCGAAGAGTCGCCAAGACAGATAAGGCACCCACCGCCAGTATTTCGTGGTACCAAGATGGTTTCAAAGACGCCATCTTGGCTTTGAAGTTTGACTGGTGATGGCCGCGTTGGTGACTGTTAGTCGGTGTCGATATGGAGAGTATATGGCAGAGACTGCAGCACCAGACGAAGTGACGGAGATTCTGTCATTGATAAGAAAGAAGGGAGAGTTTCCCCATGGGACGATGGGTCTAAAGAAACTCAGTGCTTTGCTGCAGCAGTTGCCACAGCTTCTTCGGCGGCTGTGTTGGTTCCAACGTCCAATATAAAACCTCCAACAGATGGCGACTGCACCCCACATTGTTTGCCCTACCATGGCGGCAGAAGGCACAAACACGCCTCACCAAGGAACACCCCAGTCTGTGAGACAAACATGTTCTTCTTATCGCTGTCTCTTCCGATACATACTTGTGAACAGGTGCTTAGAACGATTACAAGTCCCACTTGTGCCGAGCACAGAGCCTAAGCACGTACATCTGTACCCGTCCAAAGTCGTCAAGGATGTACGAAACAGGAAAAATTCTCGATTCCACGAATTACGTACAGTGGCCAGTCAGCCCGCTGTTGATCTCAGCAAACACCGAGAGTGTGGCGGCCAATCGCGCAGCAACAGTTCGTCAGTGACGAGCTCACGACGAGTATATTCTGTTGCAGGACTTATTCCATTTTGCAGCCTTTACCCGCTGAGAGACAATCCCCCTCGCAACTAGTCATCGATATAGGAGGCTCAGTTTGCTTGCGATATTTGATACATAGTGGGTATCCCGAAGTGAGCGTGGCCAGCAGGATCATCGCTATCAAAGCTATCTGAGTTCTGCGCACAACTTCGGAAAAGTAGTCAACCCCACAGATTTCATGACTCTTGAAGTCCCCATGTTATCAATGAAGTCAGATCCACCCGGGGTGGAAGGGCCCGTCCGTGAAGACTTGCTCAAGTCGGGTCCATTTGAGACTACGCAACCTAGGTAAGACAATGTATTGAAGTCATCGATGCATCAAATCCGATTCGATAGACTCAGCAATGTTCGTGTGGCGGAAGGCCATTGGCTGTTGTCAGTCTATCTGTATATGTCCTTCTAACAAAGTCCAACAATCGATCTACATCCCCTGCCGTCGTTATGAACCCGAACGAGACGCGGACGGCACCAACAGGCGCTAGTAGCCTGATATAGTCATCCATTGAATTGCTCTGGATGTTACTGAGCGGTAACAATGCCCTCTTATCTAAACCAAAAGCAGCCTCGCCGGCCCCGGGGTTACAGAAGCAGCCAGTTCGCAAGGATATCTTCTCAGCAGAGGCTTCTTTGGCGACCAATCTCTCGTCGACGACCCTCCCACCAATGTCCAGAAAGTTGAAGCATATGGTTCCGCCTCTGAGCTTCATATCAGTTGGACCATATATCCTAACCATGGGCGACCCGTCACTATGTTCCAGATTTCGCAACCGATCGAGGCACCAGCCGGTGAGGCACCTGACCCTGGTGTCAATCAACGGCATGCCTATGGTCTCGAGCCAGTCCAACCCAAAGGCAACATCCGGTATTGATAGAAAGTTAACCGTGCCGTCTTCGAAAGCAGTCTCGTCTGGTGCCATGACGTGCCACGGTGTCCCAACCGAAGCTGCCGTGATCGTTCCACCCGAAAACCAAGGTCGTGAGTTAGCGAGCCTCGCCAGCGCATCGCGTCGAACAATCAGACAGCCGACGCCGGTCGGGTAGCCAAAGAGCTTGTACCAGCTCACAATGACGAATTCCGGTTGAACGCCCGATGCCGAAGAGAGGTCGAGTCTGGACGTCGGCAGGTAGGCCGCCGTATCGAGGAGCACGTCATACCCCTGTTTCTGCGCGACGCTGACCCACGAGAGCGGATGACGGACGCCGCTGAAGTTGCTCTGTGCAGGGTACGCGAATAGGCCACTCCTCTTGCTGCGTGGGGGAGCTGCTGTGCCGAATAAGCCACCCCTGCGAGGTTTTAGTGCTGACATGAGGTCAGACGGATCTATCCTCAGCTCCGGGGCGCGGACAGCAACGTAGACTGTCCGCGTGTGTTTTCGGCGCGCGAATTCTCGAAGGCCGTTGACGGAGTTGTGATTGTCGGACGTGAGGACCAGTCTGGTTCGTCTCTTGAAAGGGTACGATTCTGCGACCAGTCTCGCCGCGCCAGTTGCGTTTGGTGTGAAGACTACGGTGTACTCTTCTGGGGAAGCGTTGAAGTAGGAGAGTACGCGGGCTCTGGCATGCTGGACAAGGTGAGTGGCAGATTGGCTTGTTGGGTTGACGGAGTGCGGGTTGCCGCAGAGGGTTTCCTGGAGTCGGGTCTCGTGGGCTCGAATTTGGGATCGCGCAGCGAGTCCTGCACCTGTGAAGTCGAGATAGATGTGCTCTTGTTCGTCGAGATAGCCATAGTCGGTAGCGCGCAGATCATCTAGCCGCGAAGTTGATACATATTCTGGGTAGCTGTCGAGAATGTTCTCCATGCTGAAGACCTCTAGGATCGGAATGTTTGTTTTCGGTATAGCCTCAAACCTGTGGTATAGTCAAGAGCAACTGGCGGGAAGGTGAATAGAACATACACACTGCGAAAACGATGTCGCGCATTTGGAGGAGACATTTCTGTAGATGTTATAGGCCAGCCCCTAAAGAAAAGGAGTGGCAAAACCGATCAAATACCTCGCGGAGGGGGTATCCCATATCCGATCGTCCGAACTATTGTGGGCGAAAGTTCTTTGGTATGCATCCTGATGAGAACCTCCTCCACTAGTACTACTTTAACGGCAGGGTTGCATCGGCGACGGGCCGGGGGTTCTCGGCCAGCCGAAGCGGCCAAGCCATCGTTGAGTCGGGAGCAGCACTCGATGGGATTCGCATTGCTACCTCTCATGTGGCATTATTGAGCAGTTTCGCAGTGCGTACAAGGTGGACAGTGCTTGGATTTATAAACTCTTCCCTTTTACACGTTTCGTTGCATTGTTCTACATAGTGTCTGCAGCTTCAGGAAACGGATGACTGCGTTTCTTCAAGTCCATGCCAGATTTACGTGCGAGAAAGGCCCTCGAGCTGCATAACAAGTGGCACAACGGCACAACAGGGCCCCTCGTGAGACTGGTGCCTGTTTTTGGGGAATGCGGTGGCGCCAACGTGGAATTTCTGACAAATTGGGCCGCGAGATACCAGTTTGGGTCACCATTGCTGACACTCAGGGCCGCCGGCTCCTGGGTGCGCATCATCAGCCGGCGGCGCCGCGTGAAAAGAGCTTGTGGGAAGGATATTGATGACTGTAGGGCGAACTTGAGAAGAGTGATGGAGATGGCTGAAAGATTGACGACACGGAGGGATGGCCTTCGGAGATTTGGTGACTTGAACACAAGGCGAAGTGGTGCTCCGAACCTCTCGGCCTACGATCGAAACCCGGTGAGCAACCCCGATCACGATCATGCTGTCCGCTCCGACCGGCATACGCGGCCGATGATCGTCGTTGGCGTCGCTCCAACATGATGGGCATCTCCATCTGTGCGCCCGCATCACTACCTTGAGAACAAGCCACGTGTTCACGTCAATGTTGGTTGAATGTGCGACTACGGTGACTTGACGGCCGGCAATTCCATGGCGTTAGAGACTGTCATATAGACTTCCAAAAGATTGAGCCCGTGGCTCGCTTAAGCTTTGAGGTCCATATCTAGGCGAAAGAACAATGCTCTCTCCTCCAACTCGTTAGCATCCTTGTGCCCAATCAAAGACCAGGCCCTCTTTGGCACCATCTCTGGCTTGCAGATAGGGCGCGAAGGTTGTGTTCTTGTTCCGTAAATCCAACCACAGACTAGCCTGCGCTAGTCTCATGTATTCGTGGACCAGTACCAACTGTTTCTCGGACTCGACCACTGTCCCCACAGTGCTTTTATTGATCCACCAGTCTCCTCCCCACAAGGAACGAAGATTTACAGCTCTCTCTACTTGGAAGTACGAAGATGGTGTGTAAGACGAATGTGTGCAGCGCGGCGCCGCCAGCTGAGACGAAGTGCATGGGCGCCAGTGCAAGATCGGTTGACCCGGACAAATGATTGGATACACATTGTCTTATTGAAATCTGCATGTTTATCGTGAGGAGGCAGGGGATGGAGCCGCTTAGCCCAACGCATTATTAGTCGAGAGGTGCTACCCGGGCACAGCTTACCATGCTGCCCAAGTTCCTAACCAGGTTTGGAACCCTTGCGAGTCCTCGGGCTAAAGCAAACAAGGGGGGGTCATTGGGCAAGCAGCTAGCCAACCGAATCAAAACCATTCCTGGTGATAATTGTTAATGGTAGTGCGTGATGAATCGTTAGAATTTACAAGAACGCACAATACGTGGCAAAGGTCCTCCGAACTGTTAGAATAATCCCCGTCGCCGGCCCGCAACGTTCACTACAGACTTTCCGGAAGATGTACCGGCATACAGAGTACTATTAGAAGAATATTTTACCAAATCTAGAGCTGCCTTCAATTGGGCTTGGCCGCAAAGTAGAGATATATAGCGAAGGATTTCAGGAAGAAGAAGGAGACGCTGAAGATACCGCCCGCCTCAACCACCCATACGTCTCTTAGTTTCATCAAGCTGCGAGGTATACATTAGTAGCGCGTGGCCTGTTGATCAGCATCCTCTTCAGCCGCAAAGTCGAACCCCCCCAATCTATGCTTTAGTGCGAGATAATGGGGCTTGCAGCTTGCAGCTCTAAGCCCTGAGACCAAGTACACGTGTCGAGCGTCGTTTCAAACAGTTTGTACGTTGAAATTTTGGTCTTGGGGTGTCTATGGTCCACGTGTTCATGGGTAGTTGAGCATTCTCTTCTGATCAGAGGGGGCTCCGACTATCTGCTTTTACCCCTTCCTTGACCAATTGAAGCATCAAAGCAGTAATGGAAAAAAAAGAGAACGGTAAACTCTGCCCCTAAATCTATGGGATTCAAAGCACACAAAACTCTAGAAATCTCCTCTGGGGGCAGTGGCATAAAGTAGGGCGAATGTCATGTTGTCCCCTCCTTGAGGGTCAGCTGCGACACTGAGCATCGCCGGCTGGATCGTGGGTATGTGGAGTATTCTCACCAAGGGATCAATGTTCTGGAGGTAAGTGATCCATAATCAGGTGAGATTCTGAGAAGCTAGGGAGATCTGCTCCTGTTCAGATCCAAAGATATCGATGGCAGCTATGCCATAGTCGTTGCGTTATAGGATCCTTTGACTGGGTGTCGGCGAAAGGCCGCCGGCGAGGCGGATCCTCGAGAATACTGTAAATACATCAATATAAGTCTCGTAGACAGCACATTGGGAAGAGTTTTACCCTTCAAAACAGCCCAACAAATGCCGAGTCATCGACATAGTTTCCTCTCTCCTCATCTGCGAAAAGTAATTCTTGTGATGGTATAATTGGTGCAACCGGCACGGGATCCGTCACATTCAGGCCCTGTTAACCCGAGTCTCGCAACATAGTACCACTACGAAGAGAAGAAACGAGATGAGATACCAGCCCTTCAACGCGTTTGAGTCTATCCGGGAAGTCTTGGTTCGTCGGTTGCGTTGCTTACCCTGGTAGAGATTCGCATTATAATTCACCAGAAGCTTGGTAACCAGGACCTAGGTAGTCAACAGTGCGCTCGCAACGATGATGATGGTGTATGAGATGAGTCAACCGGCCCGCCTACCGAAGTTTCCCCACGTGTCCCAATTCGGCCGGTCGGCCGGTCGGCCGGTCAGGTGAAACCATGTAGTCTCTTAGTGTGAAAGCAAGGTATGCCAAAGATAATTCATGAGTAATTGGAAAAGTTGTCCTTGAGTTTCTAATACTGTCCTTTAAGCCCTCAGACACTCGGCCGAGAAATCTATGGCCCATGGAGGATACTATTCCGCTCGCCCCTCGTGCCGGTCTCTTGAATCATGACGGGCTTTACATCGGCTCTTTTAAACATTATTCTTACGTACATATCCTTTTTCTTCCGAGAAATGTATAGTTGGCCTCTAGACCCTGCCGGGCTTGCCTAATTGGGTCTTGGATTCGGGAGCCTGGCCGGTCTGCTCTTCTTTGCCAAAACACCAGATCTCATCGCGGTCCGACTCACAAAGGCAAATGAAGGCCTGTATCAGCCGTAGATGAGACTGTTTACTACCTTAATCTCAGCCTTGTTCATTCCCCTTACCTTTTCTGGTATGGCTGGTCGACGTACAAGAGGACGCAATGGATCGTTCCATTGATCAGTTTTGAGCCGCTCGGTTTTGCCAAGCTTGGGATCAACGTCTCTGCTCAGGCTTACTTGATGGACGCGTCTGGCCCTTATGTATCTTCTTCCGTTGCCTGTTGCACATCGGCACGTTGTCATTTGTGGGGATTCCTTCCCCTTGTTGGACCTAGTCAATAGAGAAACCTCGATCTAGGATAGGGTAAATCGGTACTAGGTTTAATTAGTTTGGTTATGGTTCTAGTCCCGCTTCTGTTGTATCGATATGGCCAGAGCCTTAGACAGAGAGGCCCTCTTAATCCTGATTATACAGTGAGGATATTCTCATTATCTGGAGCCCCACCTTAAACTAATTTGACTTGCTTCGTCTTCAATATCTTTCCAAGGCTGAGAATAAAATTTTGGGGTTGAACTATAACACCATCAGCGAGAATATTGCTCCTTTTCAGCGTTCAGTTTATCCCAAAGATATTCTGGCACGGCTAGAACAAGAATCCGGGCTCCTTTCTGCGGGTGTTCGCCAGATGTCTATGATCAAAAGTCCGAAGATTTTGCCGTCCCAGCAACCAAATTGCTTGGGATCTGTGTATTGTCGATGGATCCCGGTCTCAGAGTGGAGATGCCCAGCTTTCATACCTCATTAAGCTTATCTACAGGCTTACAAGCAAGGATCAGGGCAATCAATTAAACTGGAGAGAAGTCTTGTCTATGAAAGGTATCGCTCTAGATGAGTTGAAAATTTAGAGACCCGAGACCTATGAGCGTGATTACCGATACACGTAGGTTTGATGGGATAGCGGGTAGACATGGTTTTTGACGTCCATTTCCTTTTTGCACAGCACTCATCTGCGGTCTTTGCTTGGGTGCCACGACCAGGTCTCACGTCCTTCGTATCCTCACCCTCGCCACAATTCCGAATCCGCGCATGCTCTCCCATATCCCCATTTCATTCTCCCGACGAAAGGTAACTTCTTCCGCACGCACCGTCATGGAAACAATCTCTTCGGGCATTGCCGGTGGCGGCATGGGCGTTGCAAACTGCCGAGGAAGCGGTAGGTTCAAAGAGGACGACAGAGGCGACGAAGGCTCTGCACCGGACCTGAAAAGCCCCCACCGGCCGGCTTTTTTGTCTTCCTTTGCCTGTTCGACCACGGCGCGGACGACGGTGCGGTCGAGTTTCGGTTCAGGCTGTAGCCGTTTCGCGAGACGGCGGGCCAGGCCCTCGTCGCTCCACCACCATTCTCCCTCCCTCGATGACGAACCTGTGTTGTGACGACTGTCGTCGTCCCAACGGCCCCATTCGTCAAATTCATATGACGAGCCTGCGACTGCATTTCCCGTGGCTGAGGCTGAGCCCGCGCTTTGACGCTTCGTGCCACCCCCTGCCTTTGAATCGGGATCGGGCTCCGGTTCCACGCGGATGACTTCCGCAACCTGTCCTGACTTCGGGTCGGCGTCTGAGGCGATGATCCATTCTGGACCGACGGCTGCTGCAGGCACGAGATAGAGCTCTGTTGATACCGGCGGGTGGGGCGTTGTTCCAAGGCGGGTTAGGAGCGACGTGATGTGAGGGGTGAGCAGTGGGAGAAGGTTTGTCGTTGTGACGGTGTCGCGGGCGGTCTGTTGGGCCTGGGTCTCGCGGAGGAGGGAAGAGAGGTTATTGAGGGTTGTTGAGACCGACGAGTCGGGACGAAATGATGGTGGTGCATCGTACGATGTCGTGGCTTCGTTGTATGACGGGGGGAGGTCCCCGTCTCCGCCGGGACTTTTCGACATTACGACGATACCTTGGGGAAGGATTGGGGTATTATCTGATGCTTCGTGATGTGTCCCCTGCAGACACAGACTGAAACCTGTATGGAAACGAACTCGTAGGGCTGATGCAATGTAAGTTGGGTGTGAGATGATTGGAAGTCAGGCGTTCGTGGGTGACTGCGTGAACTACCTAGGAGATGACTTACAAGTCGTAGTTCCTTGAGCAGAAAACGCCTCGGGCGACGTCTGACATCAGGTGCGTGCCGCAGCTGTGAATGAACCTTGGAGGATCCAGAAAAGGCAGGCAACGACTTTCGGTGCCGAGGCGGCAAGACTGCAGGGACGAAATCAGGTGAATGAGGTTGTTGGAGTGCTCTCGGCCGACCCCGATGGGAGCGTCAATTCCACTTCCACTTCCACAGGGCTGAACTTTGGGACCAGGAATTTCTGCGTGTGGTAGGACTCACAATCCGGGGATGGCGGCGTAGATTATCGGATTTGGTGGCCACGGGGTCCTTCGACCAGTGAGTGATATGCAGGGGCGAACTCGTTTGACCATGCGGATTCGAAGGATAGAAACGGAATGAGGCTGCGAGAGAGGCTGTGGGTCGCTTCGTGGTGTTGTAGATCCTTCAATAATTTGATGTTTCTTGGGGCCGGTTCAGGCGGCAGTGCGGCTGGGCGAAGTAAGGTAGGTTTCTGTGAAGGCTAGTCGACATTTATCGTTTATGCTACTAGTCGTTTACGCTACTGGCATGCTTCGAGGTTTCTTGGGGGCGTTCTCGAGTGCCTTGAGAGGTGAGAGTGTTCAATGAACAGAAGAGAGGGGCGATGCGCCCGACTAAAGTGCTGTGCTGCGCCGCAGCGGGTTCCATTGGGGCGGCAAAGAGGTGTTAGCGCGCCTCCGTCGCTCAGCATTCCCGGAACAGGTGACCGAGAATGAGGCGCATTGGTCGGTTTCCACGAGGGAGAATCGGTCCCGGAGCCTCGGTCGCTGGTTGAGGAATAGAGGCCAAGTCGAGTCTGATGTCGATGCAATTATCTGAGCGATTTCATGTTGTTCAGTAACAAAACATGCTGGCATGCTAGTCACAAAGCAAGTGTTCGGTGACGGGAACGACAGGCCATCATTGAAATCTTGCGGTGCCCGAAAATGGAGCGCAATGTGCCGTTTGAGAGATTTTGCGGATGAGCCATTATGTCCAATGTCTCGATGAGCTCGACGAGATGACTCGGACCTTGCTCACTGGTGTTTCTCCGTCCCCTGGTGCAAGTCTGACCTGGCGATATTGTGGATGAGGGTGCCAATATTTAGTGTCGGGCGAAGAAGTGGCAAGCCTCAGATAATAAATCATGGGACGCGCTGGGGTTGATCGACACCTTAATTTCCCCAGACCAAGCCTTGTTATTAGGCGGTTACATAGGCTGGCATTGCCTGGCACCCGTTTGAGGAAGCCTTCGAGAAGCGCTCTAGCGCACTCGGACCACACCACCCAACCTGACTCATCCTCATACCAGTCGTGATTGGCTAGAAGATATTGGGCTGGGTCACGTGGAGAGGCAGGACTGACTAACCGGGTCCCTGCCGTCTGATCCAGCAATCGGAACGGTCAATTCAGCCATTCCACTTCCTTCACATCATGCACTGCCACTGCCACCAATCCAACGAACAGTGCTCTGACGGTGACGGTCTCCCAATGCCCACCACCCACGCATTGTGTACACTCCCATAATGCTAGGCATGCCACGAGGCTCATTCCATAGGCTGCCAGATATTTGGTGCAACGAGAAAATGCCTGGTCACAGCACAGGCTAGCTTCAGCCATTTACCGGCAGTTTAGCTTGCTTGGCTGGGCTTCCCCCCCCCGTCATGGGTTAAGTTGCAAGATGTCAGTCCATTCTCAAGCTGGAGCTCTCTTGCGCTGTCTTGTTCATTTCTATAAAATACGGCGAGTCTCCTTCTGTTCGCAAAGCTGCGTCACACAAGCATTAAACTAGGTACTCAAAGATACCCCAAGTCCCTTTCTACCAGGGTACTTACCGATCAACAAGCAACCCTCTGAACATTCGTTACTCCAGAACAACCCTCCGAACAACCTTTACTCCAAACATCACCTGAGTTACGTTACCCACGTCTCTCACATCAGCCTCAATATCAACCTAGTATAAGAGCAGTCGCCTTATATTTTCTCACTTTCTTCACAAGCCTCCATCCTTCCCTTTTTGCCAATCTCATTCTCACTTCCTCCAACCTCAACAACACCGCCAAAATGTCGTACAGAGTCGCCGCCCCCGATGAGTACCTCGCCATCACGGGTATGTCCGTGAAGACGGTCAAGATCACAAAGGCAGCTTGGGTATGGCCTTTCCAGCGCTGCATGCGCTTCCGGATCACGCCCCATGACTATGCCATGAGCCTGCAGGCCATGACCAAGGAGAAGCTCCAGTTCCTCCTGCCTGTGGTCTTCACCGTCGGCCCCGACGTCAACCAGCGCGGCGCCAATGCCGTCCACAGACCAAGCCACTCCGAAGCCTCTGAGCAGCAGCAGCACGACGAGGATGACAACTACATCTCCTCCAACCGGCGTGAGGATCGCGGTGATGCCCTCATGAAGTACGCCATGCTCCTGGCCGAGTCCGCAGACCAGAAGACCAGCTCTCTGGCTCACCTCGAGAACATCGTCAAGGGCATCATCGAGGGCGAGGTCCGCGTCCTGGTCTCGAGCATGACCATGGAAGAGATATTCACCGAGCGCGAGGTCTTCAAGCGCCGCATCTTTCGCAACATCCAGTCCGAGCTCAGCCAGTTCGGCCTCAAAATCTACAATGCAAACGTCAAGGAGCTCAAGGACGCGCCCAACTCGAACTACTTTGAGTCACTTTCCCGCAAGGCCCACGAGGGCGCCAGCAACCAGGCCAGGATTGACGTCGCCGAGGCCCAGCTGCGCGGTAACGTCGGCGAGGCGAAGCGCAAGGGCGAGCAGGAGCGCGAGATTGCAAAGATCAACGCCGAGACCGCCGTTCAGAAGACGGACCGCGACATTGAGCGCGCCACCGCCGAGGCGAATCTCGCCACCCGCCAGGCCTCCCTGAGCAAGGACGTTGACATTGCCCGTGTCGAGGCCCGCCGCGCCCTCGAGTCCAAGGACGAGGACCTCAAGCGTGAAGTCGAGGTCAAGCGCGCCGCCGCGGAGATTGAGCGCCTGCGTGCCACCGATGTCGTGAAGGCCACCATCGAGCGCGAGGCCCGGCAGCAAGAGGCCGACGCCGCGGCGTACGCCATCGAGGCGGACGCGAAAGCAAACTTTGAAAAGAGTCAGCGCGAGACCGAGGCCAAGGCCTTCAAGACGCAAAAGGACGCCGACGCGCACACGGCGGCCGAGTTCAACCGCACCACCAAGACGGCCGACGCAAACGCCTACAAGTCCCGCCAGGACGCCGACGCGCACCAGTACTCGGCGCAGCTGACCGCCGAGGCCGACCTCACCCTGATGCTCAAGAAGGCCGAGGGCATGTCGGCCATGGCGGATGCCTACGGCAAGATGTCCACGGCTTTTGGTGGGCCGGCCGGTCTGCTGCAGTACCTGATGATCGAGAAGGGCACGTACGTTGAGCTGGCCAAGGCCAACGCCGAGGCCATCCGCGGCCTGCAGCCCAAGATCAGCGTCTGGAACACCGGCAGCCAGGCTGGTGGTGAGGGTGCTGCTGGCGGGAACTCTGGTATCGACACCATGCGCAACGTCTACCAGATGCTGCCTCCCCTGATGACGACCATCAACGAGCAGACTGGCATCACGCTGCCCGAGTGGCAGTTTGGCAAAATGAATGCCGGTATGCAGGCTATGCAGAAAGAGAACGGCGCCAAGGTCAACGGCGCCAAGTAAGGGGGATTTCATCATGGACATTCATTGAAAACAGTGGAGAATTGGGGCAGCTTGGCGTTTTATGGCTTTTGCTTGATTCACGAATTTGATGATACCACAGCAGAATAGCCATAGTCGTTTCTATAGATTTCCTTTGTCTGTACTGGTAGTGCTACACTGATAGGTAGTTACACTGATAGTTACCTAATTTCTCCTTTTATCCGAAATATGAACAGCATTTCCAAGTCTTGCGTGGTACAAAGAGTGCTTGGGTTCTACTCTCATCTACTTAAGTTTCATCATCTTTTACCGAGTGCGTCGAAACTGTTCAACTCCAATGTCAAGCAAAATATGGCGGACCAAGACATTTCGAGCTCAGCTATCATGCCATTCCGTCGGATTGGTTGGTCGGACAATTTTGGTTATCCACCGCAAAGCTATCTATCCGAATGGCTTTTTACTGCTGACCAACCCCCTCGGGGCTCGGCCTCGATGGCGGGACGTCAGTGAGTACGGGCTGACCAATGGCCCGAACCAAGACGTCAAGGTTTCGTGCTTCTCGTCCGAATTTCGATCGAATGTTGGCTTTCGGGTAAAATGTACAAACAGGTTCTGCCAACACCGAACAACGACACGAAGGAACCATTCGCGAAATTCAGTCTTTAAGTAGGTTATAAGACATGGCTCAGATCAAATGAAGGCGGGGCTAATCTACCGCTGATTGTACATACATATACATCTCGTTGTTATTAACTGGTTCAAAGAATAAACAACAATTTTTTTTCTTGGGAAACTTGCCACAGATTTCAACAATGGTTTCTCTCCAGATAGTCAATCAGTCGAATGCCCTCGTTGCATCTCTACCCAAGGGGTTAGTAGCCGTCTTCATCGGTGCAACATCAGGCATCGGCCAAAGCACCCTCCACCACCTCGCCCAACACGCGCAATCTCCACGCATCTACACCGTCGCCCGTCCCCAGACCGCACCATCCCATGAGCACTTCCTCTCCTCGCTGCGCGAAACGAATCCAGACGGCATCTACACCCTCATCCCCGCGGACCACACGCTCATCTCCGACATTGACGCTGCCCTCGACACCATTATCCAAAGGGAGACAAAAGTCGACATCCTCTTCCTCTCCGCCGGCTTCATCGCCTTCGAGGGCCGGCAAGATACCCGCGAGGGCCTCGACCCGTCCATGTCGACGCGCTACTACACCCGCCTCCGCGCCGTCCAGAAGCTCCTACCTCTCCTCACGAACGCCCCTCGTCCGCGCGTCGTTTCGGTGCTGGCGGCGGGCTTGGAGGGCGCCATGGTCGACGAGGACGACCTCGACCTCCGCCGGCCGGGGAACTGGGGGTTCTGGCCCGCTTCCGTGCAGGCGACGACCATGGGTACGCTCGCGCTCGAGGTGCTGGCGAGGGAGAACCCCGGGGTGAGCTTCGTGCACCTGTTCCCCGGCTTGGTCGCCACGCCGGGCTTGGAGAGAGTGAGGCGATTCGGGATGGCTGGTGGGGGTACGGATGGGGAGATGAGCGTGGAAGAGGCGGGTGCGAGGGGTTTATTTTTGGCGACGAGTGATCGGTATGATTGTCGGGGACGCGAGGGTCTCGTGAGGGTGCCTGAGGGGGTTGAGGATGTAAAGAAATCAGGGGGTGGGATCTTTTTGGTTGATCAGCAGGGGGAGAGCGTAGAGAATGAAGAGGTTTTGGGGGATATGAGGAGGCGAGGCTTGGATGAGAAGGTGTGGAAATTCACCCAAGAGCTGTTTGATGATTGTCTTGGTCAGAGTGGAAAGCCCAACGAACGGTCGTAGACCCGTAGAGGATCATCATTGAGGCTCTTGGAGACGACTCTCTTGGCTTGACCGCAAGGGGGATGGCCACAAACCTTAACTAGTTTGGGGGATGGCAGTGTATGAGGTTCAAATTAACGCCATGAGTCATAGACTACGCCCATGTTGAGATCGAATGTCTAGTTGCTTGAGATGCTGAAAGCTATTCTTTGAAAAGAAGCCATTAGAATTGTTGAGGGAACTTACACCATAATTCTTGATCCTTCAACGAGAAGCCTTTGCATCATATAGTTCTAGCAAAAGAA
Source organism: Colletotrichum orchidophilum (assembly GCF_001831195.1). Classification (NCBI taxonomy): domain Eukaryota; kingdom Fungi; phylum Ascomycota; class Sordariomycetes; order Glomerellales; family Glomerellaceae; genus Colletotrichum; species Colletotrichum orchidophilum. Next base: position 18,438 of record NW_019173103.1, on the reverse strand, counting down.
TGGTGTGGCAGTTTACTCGTCATTTGTACGGCATGGCGGTCACATGTCACATTAAGTTGTAGTGGTAGCCTTGCTACCTAAAGTAATACGCACACGTTGAAAGAATATTTTGCATATTGAAACGGTTGCCCAGGAGACGTAAGGAGGATCTACGGATCTCTCACGCTAGTGTTGTAGAACGTTTAATTCAAATACAAATACAGTCTGCCGCACGGTCTTTCTGATTCCAAGGAGGGCTCGATTTGATTCTCTCAGACTGGATTCTACTTCAGTCGGACGTGCCAAAGTGTTCTTCTGGCGACTGGCCTCGGCCCGACAGAGGGAGATGCTAACGGGCTGGAACTGTAAGGCATATTGTTTTTACTGGCGCCTCCAGGATCTTGATTCCATAGTAGATGAGAGGCTATGGCAAATCAGATAAGCTCAAAGCTAAACACTTTGGCAGATCGAGAAGCGGCTCGGCTGGAGCGCCCGAGGTGAGCATTCTAGCCCGAAAACAGCTTCTGTGGCCCTAATAGATGACCGAGGCTAGCTCTGGGTCAGCATTTGTGGTGATGCTCGATAGAAAGCATGCTTTGTTTCCGTCCAGCGCCACCCAATCTAGACTGATGCAAATGGCATTGGAATGTCAGTGGCGCCAAATCAAGCCACAAAAGAAAGCACTGAAAAACACTGCCTCCTCTGTGTGCATATGCCTGCTCACCTAAGCGGCCCGAACGGAGTTGTGCGAGACGTCCTTCTATCGCTTGATCTCTTCCATCCTATGTTTGAGGTAAAACCGGATCCCAGCAACTTGCCCATATCAAGCAACAAATTAATCGTGGCCATTACCAACCAGGGATTCCGTGGAACAAGCATATACTGGAACGAAAAACGAAGCCTCATTGAGAGGGTACAGCCGTACGTCGTTCTGTGTACGATTTGTCGCTTTCCCAGCCATGCGTTGGGCACGGCTCGCGCCTCCCTTGCTTCTGCTCTGCCTCGGCACCCTGACAAGAGCATTCGACCTGCCCGACATTCCTCAATGCGCTGTGAGCATATTCGCTTCAAAGATAGCCCTACGATAGTGTTTCGTTAACATCAGCAGGTTCGTTGCCAATTAGAAGCCATTCCCCAGACAGCATGCGCTCCCAATAATCAGACATGCCTCTGCAAAGACACGTCATACATCAATCTGGTAGAGCCATGTGTCAAAGCAAATTGCAAAGTCAAAGAGGCCCTGGGTCAGTACATGAAACCCCCTCTCAAGGAGCCCCTGCTGATTGTTCACCCAGTCACGCAAAATATCACAACAACAGAATGCGGCTTTCCAACGACGAACGATTTTGCCGTCATCAAAATCATCCGCATAGTTTTGTTTCTTGTGCTGCCTACTCTCGCTATCATACTCCGTTTGATCGTGAAGATCGCCCGAATATCAACGTGGGGAGCTGACGATACAACCATCGTGTTGGCATACGTAAGTCACAGCCTCAAAAATACATGGTTCAGTGAATGGAGAAAGGTCTGACGAGGGAATCAAGATCTTTTTGATAACTATAATCCCGCTCAACCACCTAAGTGAGGACACACCCTGCACAGAATCGTGGCATCCGACAAGGATGATGCTAATTACGTCACAGATGAGATGAACGGAGCTGGGCGAGATATCTGGACTCTCTCCTTCGACCAGATTGACCACTATTTCATGGTAACGAAATTCCTATCACAATTTAACGGGTTTTTAGACGAGAGCGCTTAGCTGACTGGTCCTAGACCTTTTTTATCGCGCAGTTACTGTACACAACCAACCTGATGCTGATCAAATGTTCCATTTTATTCATATTTCTCCGGATATTTCCGGGCGAGAAGATTCGTGTGGTTCTATGGGCAACCCAAGCTTTCAGTCTTGCGCTCGGAGTCGCATACATACTACTCGGAGTGTTCCAGTGCCAGCCCATCGACCTGGTATGGAAACAGTGGTCCAGGGAGTATCCAGGGCACTGTGTACCGCTGATAACAATAGGACTATCCCACGGAGCGATTAACATCGCACTGGATGTCTGGATGCTCCTATTACCGGTAACTCAGGTGATGGCCCTGAATATGAAACGCCAGAAGAAGTGGGCGGTATTATTCATGTTTAGTCTCGGTCTATTGTAAGTGTTGTTCGCGAACCTCCCGTCCCGATCTAGAGAGTGTAGCTCTTCCGGCCGATGACTGACTTCTTGATGATTAGCCTCACAATTGCCAGCATTATACGATTGAGAGCAATTATGATGTATACGGTTACTTCAACGAATCCCACTGGTATGTAAATCCACCCTCAAAGTGCTGCGTGACGCGCTCCTACGAACGGCCGACCAACCATCTCTAGTTGATTCAACGCCCAGCGCTGTGTGGTCAGACGTGGAGCTCGACGTGGGAATTTTCACAGCTTGCATCCCGAACATGCGGCAATTCGTCTGCCGCTTCGTTTTGAGGGAGTCGAGGCGGGCAGAAAAGTTGAGCTCGACACATGCACAAAATCGAAGTTTGGAAGAAAAGCCACCGCCACCGCTGCCGACGGCGAGGGCGTTTGAGGAGGAGCTGAGATGCTAAATACGGTGGTGTGCATAGTGCCGTTCCCGGTTACTACATGTCCGCAAACATGGTGTTGCAAATATTATCATAGATTGCAGCCGTTTAATACATAATTTAATTCATGTGTGGATAGAAAACCAGCCGTATCTGTTGAAAATAGGGCAAGAACTCGAAGATGCGTAGATGAATGTAATTTAGAAGACAATCCACAACAAGAGCCTGTGTTAAAAGATGGCTGGGTCTCTGGACCACCACCTCGTGCATGACAGGCAGTCCGAAGAAGCCCGGACCAAACTATCTTTGGGGTATATTGTAGCGTGTTTTGAGCAATGATTTAGCTGCATGATAAGATGTAACAGATTCTTAGCAGCAGTCGGGAAGCACTTCTGAGGCTACAGCCGTGTCCTCCGAGCCCGGGTTGGCAGTCTCTGGATCTGACATCCTTCCTTCACAGTCATCCGATTAATAGTTCAGGTCGATTATGAAGCCAAGTTAATCTTGAGACGAGGAGATAGTAAAAAGATTTTTGCATAAATCCATTCGAGTGATACAGCAGTTACTGACTCAAGCTTCAGTCACTAGCTGTCGGTATCTACTTCCTACAATCTAGCCTTTACATCACCACCGATTTCTATCTCAGTCGCCAGAGGCACGTTGCCAAGGGCTCTCAGGCCCTGAATTCCTTCCATTAGAACATTATATGGCCTCTCCTGCTTCCCAATATGTCTCCACTTCCAAAGCTTAGGTGGGATCCGATCTTGCCCCTTCTTTTCCACCGCATCAACAACCCAGTTGCCAATATTGGGAAGATACTTAAACGCGTGTCCGCTGCCACCAGTCGCCACCATGAGTGACTCTTCTGTGTCGGGAACATGATCGATAACGAAATGGTTATCATAGCTATCAGTATACCAACACACTCTGGTAAAAGAGATGTCGATGCCCTCGGCGCCTAGCTCGGGGATATTTTCTGCCAAGAACGAACGCAAGACTTTCAAAGCTTGTTGGGGAATTGTCGTCAAGAGCCCGCCGGCGGCCTCGTCAGGTTTGCCAGGAGGCGAGGCAGCTGACCACCGCGTAATGGGAACACTGCGCTCCTTGCCATCAGCTTGCGTGACGGGATTCGTGTATTTCGTTCCGCGGTAGCCAATCTTTAGCCAGCCGTTCTCGTCCCTGGGGAATCCATACAGGCCGCCCTCGGCGCCGTCCCGCACTTTGTATGTAAACGTTGGGAAATTCTCGGGTGCGAAGCGAGCAAAAAGTGGCGATCCGCGAGGGATCTTGAGCAGAACGACAGACCCTGCCGTCGTCTCACAGAGGCCGTCCAGAGCTGGAAGCAAAGAGGGTGTCCAGCCACCACACGCCAGAATAGTCAGCTTCGCGCGGTGTTCCTTGCCGTCGAGGGTCTTGATCCCGACGACCCTTTTGCCCTCGTAAATCAGCGAGACAAGAGCACCGGCCTGAGAGTCTAAAATAAACTTGACGCCTTGGCTTGTCGCTTTATGCAGAGCAAAACGACAGGCCTTGTCCGCCACGGCCATCCCCCCTGTCGTGTCGAGTACACCGGCCGCGTTGAGACCTCTCTCTAGACGGCGGAACGGGTCCATTCCGAAAGTCCATCCCTTCTCAGCAGCGATCTTCTGATGTTCCTCGTCAATGGTGATGAGTTGGGTGTTTCGGTGCCCTGCTGCTTCCATGTTGTCGACAGTATCTTGCTCGAATTGTGGAAGAGTCGCCGAGTCTGAGAGTGACAAGTTGCCATTGTTGACAAAGACGCGGTCGTTGGTGGTTAGACCGGGGGGAACTGTCTTCCCGCTTGCCAACTCTTTGTTCCACGCGGTCCAGCCCTCTAGTGCCTCAATGGTCAAGCCCTGATACTCCGTTTGTGCGCCATAGGCAGATCTGATGATTTTGTTCATGTCTGGAATGTACATTAGCATGATGATCACCGCGCTAGGAATAATAAGGTTTGTTACCTGCAGAGGCTCCGTCGGCGCCTTTGAAGTACGAGTACAGACTCTTGTGATAGGGCTGCTTGTCATAGACTGTGACATTTCTGTAGCCCCGGCGGGAGAGATGCACTGCGGTACTGAGGCCAAAGATGCCGGCCCCGACGATGATGACCTCATCGTCCTTGCTAGGTGAGCCTGCCATTCTTTCGGGCGCGCTACTATATGCACGGCTGAACCGAGCTGAAGAGCGTCGTTGTTGTCTCGGTAGTTTTAGCCCAAAAGATGTCCTAGACGCTCTGGCCAGGTTTCGGAGAGGAGTCCGAAAGGATTGTGCGTGCTTCTGTAGCGTCTGCCAAGCTTTGAGCGACGACCATCGACAAGGCCGAGATGTTGAACACCAGCTTTATGGTACGGTGTCTAACAATCTTTTTTTCGCGGATTAAGCAAGCTAGTCGTGTGCCAACGATTCGTATGGTTTGATCTTTCGGCAAACGCCGTGGCACCGTTGTCGGCCGGGTCGGAGCTAGAAGAAAGGTGCAGGGAGCTAAAGCAGCTCTGAAGATATCTTACCTAAGCGAGTCAATAACTGCATCAAGGACTGTTAGACGCTTTCGAAAGAACGTGAATGAAATCCCATCGGCGATAATTGGTGACCCGGTAGAAGTATGGATATGGCGTCAAACACAAGATAGTCGGGATGTTAAGACGCGATATTTGATTATCAGGAACTATGCAATCAGTCCAATCAAATAATCATCTGCCCCGGTCGCCCTCGCAATCAAATATACATTTTGCCTTAACAGGACCCTTGCCTGCCGGCCGCTCCACGGGCCCTCCCCCGCCGCGCGGTCTTTGGTCCGGTCCCGGCAGCTGATAGCCCGTTACGTAGTAGTCTGCGACCCCGCTCTCATCATTTCGCAGTGTGCCGCAGACATGGATACCCTTGCTCGGATTCTCCCGGATAACGTTCCAGGGCGGTGGTTGGCAAGCTAGTGCAAACTGGATCAAGCGGGTGGCTGTCAACCTACGTACCTTGGGTTATGATAAGGGGGGGGGGGGAGGGAAGAATCCTATCTCAAGACCTTCTTGGTCATGAGCCGTAAGGGAAAAGCGGACTGGAAACACCCGCGCAAAGGTGGTGACCACGGATCTTGAGCTTGCAGAGACGACAAACCTGCGGATTGGGACTTCTTGGTCAACAAGCGAGGCATGCTCAAGGCGGGGGTTTGAGCCAGACATCTCTTTTTCGCATCTTGGCTCCGATAACGTCCAGCTGATGCGTACCGAGCCAACAGACATGCAATCAGGTTGACTTATAGATATCCATTGGGACTCCTCCCTGTCCGATGCTACATCGCTGGACCCAACGGCGCAACGCAGCTCCTTTTGATTCATATAATCTCTCACTTGCCGCAAAGGTTTCATCTGCTCACAGCAACACCAACAAGGTTCTCGTGCCAACCATCCAAAAGAGTTGTCAATTTTGCCGGGAGCGCCACTTGAACTCAAAAAGAACAACCCGTCGTCGTCCTCGGTAAGATGGGTCTCAGCCAAGTCTTCACCGAGTCGACCTTCGCCAAGTACATCAAGGCAATCAGAGAGTCGCCTCGAGAACTGATCTCGAATCGCAAGCTTCTGCTTACCGCCGCCCTCTATGCCACGAGTGGCATCCCCATCAGTAAGTACATGTCATTCGTCAAGACTATAATACATACGACGGCTGACCTGGACAACGTAGCATGGGATCAGGGCTCATCCTCGGTGGTGCCGTCCCTTCCCGGGTTCCAAAAGGATTTTGGAATCAGCTCGGCCACGAACCCAACCCAAGTCTCCAACTTCATCTCTTTCGTCTACATCGGAGCTGGCATCGGCGCCGGCCTGTCATTCTTCCTCAATGACCGCATTGGCAGGATGTGGTCTTACCGTCTCTACATGACCATCTGGATCATTGGACAAATCATTGCAACAGTATCGATGGGTAACATCGGTGCCCTCTACTTCGCTCGCATCGTCTCGGGCCTGGGCATCGGTGCCCTGACAGTGACCGGACCCGTCAGCATCGTCGAGATCGCCCCTACCGAGATCCGGGGTCTCCTGGCAGTGTGGTTCAGCGTGGTCATGCTGCTCTCCTTGACCGTGTCGGTCTTCATTGTCTACGCATGCTTCATCCATGTCGCTGCCGGCAGGCTCCAGTACCAGATTGTCTTCTTCTCCCCAACCATCGTCACGGCCATTCTCATCGCCGCAAGCTTCTTGCTCTACGAAAGTCCCCGCTGGCTGTTCATTGCCAGACGCGACGAAGAGGGCATCCAAAACCTTACGGCTCTTCGAGGGCTGCCGGTTGATCACCCTCGCGTGGCGACGGAGATTGAAGATATCAAAGACCAGATCGCCAAAGAGGAAGAGAAATTCGGACGTAATCCCGGCTTCGTTGTCTTGGTAAAAGACGCATTCCTGGTCCCCTCCAATCTGCGCCGCGTGCAGCAGGCCGTTCTATCGTATGCACTGGCTCAATTATCCGGAGCAAACAGCGTCACGTCATACCTGGTTCCCATCCTGAGCATGCTCGGACTTGGCGGCGGCACTGCCCGTAGCTTGTTCCTCAGCGGCATGTACAGCATGGCCAAGTTCTTTTTTACGTTGATTGCTAGTTTCTTCTTCATCGATGCCCTTGGACGCCGCCGCAGTCTCTTCACCGGCATCACGATCCAGATGATTTCTGATCTGTACATCGGTATCTTTATCAAGCACCGACAGGAGGGTTCCGTTGCACCTGGGTCTAGCGAAGCAGCCATCGCCGCCATCTTCATCCACGGATTTGGATACTCTGTCGGTGAGTAAACTCAAGAAAAGTGCTAGGCCAAAAAAAAAAGGAAGCCTTCTAATCTCTTTCTACAGGTCTACTCGTCTTACCTTACGTCTTTGGTGCTGAGCTGTGGCCCAACCACTTACGCTCCTTTGGCAGCGCTTTTGCGCAGTTCTTCCACTGGCTGTTCTTCTTTGGCCTCAACAAGGGCATGCCTTCACTTCTCAGCCAAACTCACAACTGGGGCGCCTTCATTTTTTTCGCGGGATGGTGTTTCCTGTCGTTGATTTACGTCTACTGCGTCGTCCCCGAAACGTCTCTGCAGAGTTTGGAGCAACTGGATGAGCTCTTCAAGGGGCCTTGGTGGAACGTCAGCCGCAGAGCCAAGCAGCTGAAGCAGCAAGCTCGAGAGCAGGAGGCAATCATCGAGGCTCAAGAGTCAGCGTTAGTACCGCCACCGACTTACAAATGGGTTCAAGGCAAAAAGCTGACCGAAATATATCTTTAGAAGCGATCAAAACAGCGAGCACGAGTCCAGCATCGAAAAGAACGGGGCGCGTGCCGTCAGCCAGAAGGTTTGACCAGATGTGCGGATGCAGCGAGGCTTGAAGGAGGACCGGTCTTGAGAGAACCTTGGTCAGTTAAGGAAGATGCTTATAAGACATCTTATAATTACTTTCTTTTGGTTTTGGTAGCGATGAATCGATCATGTTTGAATCTTCGTCTTAATATGTGGCAAAGTCTGGCCTTTCGTGTTCCGTCGTCACTCTGTCGGACGCAAGTATCCGCCGCGTGAGGAACAGATCTACCTTGACCAGGAATGTAGTTGCTACTTGGGTTGGAAATCTTCACACAGGGTAGTTTGGACATGATAAAACTAACCGCAACGGAGTTCCGGGAAATTAGTATTGGGCAACCCAACATATTGTGAAGGACGCGACTATTATTGGGACGCATCTTAACCAATTGAGCGAGGTTGAGATATACAGTTTCGGCTTGAACCAGTGAGTTTCGATGTAATAAAACTTGTGCTGTCATGCCTGCCTAAAGCAATTACCGGGTCACCCGGAATTTGCGGGTCGTTCTTTCAATTTTCCAAGGCTAATGCTCCAATATGCTGATAGATAATTCCGTACAAGCAACTGCGGCTTAGGTTACTAGGCCAGAGCCTTCCCTTTCCTGTCAGGGATGTCAATAACTGGGGAGTTGGGCTTCCCATTCTTGAACAAAGCCCGAATATTCTCAAAACATTCCCTCTCGGCCTTTTGGAAAGCCATATCTGTGAGGCCCCCAAGATGGGGTTGCGCAATAACATTCTCGTGCTGTACCAAGGCCATGTCAGGCTTGGGCTCGTCGCAGAAGACGTCGAGACCAGCCCGTGCCACCTTGCCAGAGTCGAGGGCTTCCTTGAGAGCCGCCTCGTTGATGACGGGCCCACGGGCAGTGTTGACGATGAAAACGCCGTCCTTCATTGCTGCAAACTCTGCTGGACCGATCAGGCCCGTCGTCTCGGCGTTCAGCGGGCAGTTGAGTGACACGATGTCGGACTTGCCGAGGAGATCTTCCAGTGTTGGGGAGTATACTGCGTTGTACTTTGCCTCCTCTTCTGTGGGAAGCTGGTGTCGGTTGTGGTATCTAATCTTGAGGTTGAAGACGGCCGCTTTCTTTGCGAGATACTGCCCGTTACGAGGTTAGCTTGCTTACTCGGTAGTGCAACTCTGATACCATGGCAAAGAACAAACCTTGCCAATGGCTCCCATTCCGACAATACCCAAAGTCAAGCCAGACGGATCCCTCCCAGGAACAAGACCCGGAACTGCCCTCCAGGTACCGGCTTTTGCGCTCTTCTCAGCATTGCTCGTGTTGCGCAAAACAGCCAGGGTCAGAAACAAAGCCATATCCGCCGTCGCCTCAGCCACGGCGTCGACGGTATTACAGAACCAGATGCCCTCCGAGGCCATCCACTCGACGTCGAACTCGTTGTACCCGGCGCTGGCTGACGTAATGATTTTGCAGTTGGGCGCCAGCGCGCTCAAGAGACCCCGGTCGAAGGGTTCGTACGGCGGCGTGCCCATGCGGATGATGAATGCGTCAATAGGCCCGTTCTTCTCAATGTCCTCTGGAAGCATGGCTATCGTCTCCGCTCGGTCTGTGGCCTCGAGTACGGAGTAGTCGAACTCGGTCTTGAAGTCGGCGAGGTAGTCGTCGCCAACGTATTTTGGGGTGCCGAGGGCCACGACGCGCGGCTTCCTTGCGCCCAAGTCATCTGTCCGAGCTGGGGCCATTGCGAAGCAGAACGCCTTCTTCCTAAACGGTGAGAGGAAAAGCTGTTGTACAATTGCAAGTCGCTGGGTATGAAACAACGAGCGCGCGGCCTATGAATGCGAGAGGAAAGAAATATGCGACGTGTCAGACAGGCAGCCGATTGAAAAAGACATGACATTTAGCCGCACAATATCCCTGGCTCCTTGTTGAAATAACACTGAGAGATGCCCGAAGGATCCCACATTTACCTAAATTGCTTTCTGTCAGTGACAAACAGCTATCAAGGTCGCCACAAATCATCACCACTTTTACACCCGACTTTTCCCCGGTCGCTGGTGCGGATCCGAATCACGGAGGGGTTTATACAGGTTCGGATTCTCCCGAGCCGCAGTGGCCCCCATTCGGGAGGATCCGACTCTGGGGGGACCTTGGCTGTCTGTCCTAACAATTTCCCCCCTCGTTGATCGTTTCACGAACGAACTGCGGGGTAACGTTGTTGTACTGGACGATAGTACGGCTAAATGTTGACGGTGCAATCAACACAGTACCTTCAGCAGGTATATCGAGGAATGGCGATATCACCACCACTGCGATTGCGAGCGGGATCTAGATAACAATCGGTGGCCAAGGGCCCTTCTTTGGCAGCTACAAGCGTGGCTGGTGCTTTATTACGAAAAACAATCCATTACCAGAGCGAGAAACATTGACCAAAAAAAAAAAAACGATTCGAGCTTCGCCAGTATCGTGGTCGGTGAATCATTGAATCAAATAGCCAGAATATACTTCAACATGGCTGAACCTGTGGAAAGTATCCCACCGCTTGGTTTCATTGCCATAGACGTGGACATTCACCGACCACCAGGTGACCCCTACAATGAGCGGACCTGGCCATTCCCTCTCATCCGTGAAATGGCCGAAGGGTCAAAAGTTTCGCAAGTCGTAACTTCGTCTACCTACGACTCTGCGTTCATAGGCCGTTTCGTGGATGCCGGTCTCCGTCTAGCAGCCAGGGGCTGCGTAGGCATCATCACCAGCTGTGGTTTTCTGGCACTGGCCCAGGCGGAGTGAGTTTCGCGCCATCAGCTGTAAGAGACCCGTTTCTAATTCGTGGAACGGAATAGACTCACCGCAAAGCTGCCTATTCCAATCGCGACATCATCACTAGCTCAGTTACCCTCCATCCTACCTCTACTTCCGCCGGGCAAGAGTGTTGGGGTCCTCACGTACGACGAATCAAAGCTGGGCTCACAGCATCTCGCAAGCTTTGTGCCAGAGCAGTCGCTTTCCAAGATAGTCATCGGGGGCGTACCTGCTGAGGGTCACTTGAGAGGGACGATTGGAAAGGGCGCCCCATACGTTTATGCAGATATTGAGGCAGAACTCATCGCGGTCGCAAGAGACTTGGTGGCGAGTCGGCCTGATATCAGAATCCTGGTGCTTGAGTGCACTAACATGCCTCCATTTTCAGAGGCAATCTTCAAAGCACTAGGTGGGAAGATTCCTATCTACGATGTGTACACCATGGGTCAATGGTTTTACTCTGGGTTGACGAGACGAACACCCGTTTATTGGCATGGGTCACAGTAACAGTCAAAATGCCACTCACGCCGTCACTTCTGCAATTGAGACTGAATAAATATTGCTCCTCTTCAACTTTGTCATGTTGGGCTATGTGCGACAGACACGAAAATTAAATTGGCGATAAAAGATGCTTGGTTTTGTGAGCATATCGAGTTTTCCTCCCTTCCCGGATTCCTAAATGTAGTCTACGTACTGTCTCATGATAGAAAATCACCTCCCGATTCCTTCAGGATTAATTGATACTCCGGCACAAACTGCATATACATGACTTCAGGTGTACCGGTGCCATCCTTTGTGTACTGTGCCTCCTCGTCGCCAACAAACCTCTTCTCCAGCCCACCGGCAGCGCCGTTAGTGCCAGGAGCAACAGCTTGCTCAACAAGAAACTGAGCCTGACAACAGCGCTCGAGGGCGATGAAGAAAGCGGCCGCCTCGGCCACCGTCCCGCCGGCGGTAAGGAGGCCGTGGTTCTGTAAGATGATGTTCTTGTTGGTAGGACCGAGGGCTTCGGCAATGTGCTCGCCCTCTTCCTTTGCTAGTACCACGCCGCCGAATCCTTGGTAGACTGAGAGATCATTGTAAAACATGCACGAGTCTTTTAATGATTCGGTCAGTATAAACTATCCACATGAAAGAGGGCGGGGGGGGCTGTGGCTACCTTGATTTAGCATATCAATGGGACGTCCGAAAGTGCTCCATGCTCGGCCGTACGGGCTGTGCATGTGGCAGGCAGCGTTGATATCCGGCCTTCTCTTGTGGAGAACGGAGTGAATGGTGAAGCCCGCGGTGTTGACCGGCTTATCGGCACCTCCGATACGGTTGCCGTCCTCATCAATGTGGACCATGTCCGACACCTTGAGAACGCCAAAGTGCACCCCGTACGGGTTGATCCAGAACGTATCCGGTCTGACAGGGTCTTCCGGCCACATGTTTTAGCATAGTGCCTCGCCAAGAAACACATGATGTTGCTTGCTGGTATGGAAATCAAGAAGAGGAAGAGCATACCGCGTAGACTGATATGCCCACTGCTGCCGTCAGAGAAGCCCAACTTGGCAAAGATGCGAAACGCGGCCGCCATATGTTCCAGCTGCCATTTCCGGGCGGCTTCTTTAGATTCGGGAACCGGGATCTGGTGAAGGCGTTTGAACGTGCCGCTACCCGTCTTGCCCGAGTCCAGCGCCGAACTGAGCGATGCTGGCGGTGCTGATGCGGATGCCGTAACGGTCGTGGTGGTTGACATGGTGGTAGAGTTTTGTGCGTGATGTGGAAACGCTGTCTCTCAGCTGCAATACGCCGTGAGAAAGGATACTTTCTTCCTCAGCTATCCAGTCTTCTTATCAACCCAGCATACGAGATGATCTTCGCTATGTGCTTTCAAATGAATGAAGATGTCGAGTCAACGAGCTGTGGGATACCGATAACGTTTGGCGGCTGCTCCGATGGGGACGGATAAGCACACACACGCAATGTCGCCATCACTCGGAAACCCCCGATCCCGGCGGTTGGAGACGGTTTATGCCCGACTAACGCCCGTCACGCCCCTCCTTGCTTCCGATCCACCATTCGGTAACTCAACGAGATGCCGGCGCCCCATAGCCCCATACCCGAAGCCACCCGACAGTCATGCTCCTCGCATCTTATCGGTAGTCTCCATTGTAGGCAGGACGACGTAGTTGATGACCTCGGCCATGTTCGTGAAGCGAGGTCATTTGACGGCCTTTTGGCATGTTCCTAGTCAAAGTTTCAGACTAATTAATGATGTGAACAATACATTCGGGAAGAACCACGTAGAGGCCTGGCTCGCTGACAATATTTCCCTCCAAAGTCACTATACGATCCAAGTCATCATTTGCACTTGCTTGTTACCGGTTTGGCTCTTTGTTTCATTATCCAGGATTTCTGCGAGATATCTAAAAACTTTGAAGCTCTACTACGGACTAGTGTCGTAGCTTCATTGATCCTCCTGCTCGGATCTAAACCTCGCCACATCAACCCTTCTCTTGACCTGTAAATCCTCATTCATCTTCGCCAAGAGATCGATTGTTGGCTTCTGAAGAATAAACATTTCGTTATCAAATATCATCATGTCGACCAGCCTTCTGTCCACGCACCGGTCAGATCCTCCGGGGCATCCGGCACCCGACGCCAACTACGTCGACGCCGACACCCTCCGCACCACCTTTGCGCTTGCCATGTCGGCAATGTACAAGTCCGAGGTGCCTCTCTACGGCGACCTCATCCAAATCGTCCAAACCATCAACAAAAATGCCCAGACCAAAAAACGACACGGGCTCGACGGCTCCGCGACAATGCAAGCCAGCGTCGAGCGCCTCACCCTCGAGCGGCACGGCGCAATCCGCCTCGGCACCCCCCACGAACTCCACACCGTCCGGCGCATATTCGCCCTCCTCGGCATGCACCCCGTCGGCTACTACGACCTCTCCGTAGCCGGCCTGCCCATGCACGCCACCTGCTTCCGCCCGACGTCCACGCGGTCCCTGGAACGCAACCCCTTCCGCGTCTTCACCACGCTCCTCCGCCCCGAGCTGCTCACGTCCGGCACGGCGCGCGTCGTCGCCCTGGCGCTCCTGGCCAGACGGAAACTCTTTAGCGACGCCCTCTTGGAGCTTTTGACGACCGCCGAGGAGGTCCAGGACGGTCGTCTGACGCCGGAGCAAGGGGAGCGTTTCGTGGTCGAGGCGATTCGCACATTCAGCTGGCAGCCTCTGGCGGCGGCGACCCACGAGGAATACGCTCTCTTGCGCAGCGAGCATCCTATCCTGGCCGACATTGCCTGCTTTCGGTCGTCACACATCAATCACCTCACACCCCGGGCCCTGGACATCAATGCCGCGCAGGAAGCCATGCTCGCTGCCGGTATGGCGGTCAAGAGCCGCATCGAGGGCCCGCCGCTGCGCCAGTGCCCGATCCTGTTGCGTCAGACGAGCTTCCTTGCTCTCCAGGAGGGGATTCGCTTCGCAGTGTCGGGAAGAGACGAGTTCGTGGACGGCTTCCACAAGGCGAGGTTTGGAGAGATTGAGGAGAGGGGCGCCGCCGTGACACCTGCTGGTAGGAGGCTGTATGACGAGCTGTTGGAGGAGGCAATGGCCACGGCACAAGAAAAGGGAGAGCCTGCTGACGCTGGAATCGTGGACGAGATTTTTGCAAAGGTCTTTGAAAAGTACCCGGATGATTGGGATGAGCTGCGACGGCAGGGACTCGTCTACTCGGAATACCGGTGCACCAAAACCGCCAAAGAGAAACTTCGAAGCCTCGCTGACCTCGACGCAGCGGATCCCGCTTCTCTTTTGGATCGGTTGGTCTCTGAGGGCGTGCTGGAAGCGCTGCCCATCACGTACGAGGACTTTTTGCCCTTTTCGGCTGCTGGGATTTTCCAGTCAAACCTTCAATCCGGCACCGGCTCGAGGGAAGCTACGATGGGCGGCAATGAGGAGTTGACGGGGCCGGATGTGGATGGGTACGAGAAGGCGCTGGCGAGAGAGATTCTTGACGCGAACGAGTTGTATGCGCAGGCCCAGATGAAGAGTTTGCAGACCTGCGCGGAGGAGCTGGGTCTGAGTATGGGCATGATTCCTCGAATTTGACGAAATTCTAAGGTCTGAAGAGAGATCCGGGATTTTGACTTTTGACTTGATGTGATAGTCTGGTCCGTGACTGAATTACGTGTAGATTGCTTTAATCAGGATAGTTTAGTTTTCATTTCTATTTAGGCGACGTTAGCTAATTCTGTAAAATGAATGGTGTCCTTTCGCCTCGCAAGCATATATCAACTGCGTTCAATATAACTCATGTCATGTATTGCAAGGCAAGAATCGTCACAGCTAATAATCCCGCACACCTTGAAGCAACTCCTGCACCAGCCACTCAGACTCTTGCGGAATCGACAAGTCATCCAACCCCATGATCCAATCCTGCATCGACGGCGCCGCGTCACCGCCAAAAGGAGCATGCATGTCCGCCCCGGGTCCAGGCCCCATCGCCGGCAGCGAAGTAGTAGGGGCCGCCGGCTTCTGCCCATCGTTGCACACCATGCTAATCGTCCGCTGCGACAGCGCCTCGAAAATGTCCCGGTACGAGGTCGCCAGGTTCCAGCGCTCGGCAATGATGATGAGGACGGTGGTGCACGCCATGCACGTCGCGACAACGTCCGCCTGCCTCGTCGAGTCCCGGACGCGCTTCGAACGCCACAGGCAGTACAGGTACGTTAGCCCGCCGAGGAAGAGGATGTGCAGGCTGCCCCAGGTGAACTGGACCGAGGAGCTCTGGTAGACGCGGCGGTAGAGCATGCACATCTCCCGCGCGCGCACCGCGCACTCTTCCAGCGCTCGCTCCGTGGCTTTGTTGTCGTTCATGTTGGTTCCGTGGCCGCCTCCGCCGCCGCCGCCGCCGTCCGGCGTGGCGTGGTGTGCGGGTGATCCTCCCATCATGTAGTGGCGATACAGGAGCAGTATCGAGTGGTCGTAGGCGAGCTGGAACCAGGAACGGGAGGTGAATACCGAGAGCGGATGCGCCCTCGAGTAGTCTAACTGGTCGGGCGTTTTCGCGCGCCACTCTTCTAGCTCTTGGCGAAGGCCTTCTACGGTGGCCGTGTGTCCGCAATTACACCGTCGAGTTGTGGGGGGATACAGGTTATCGCTGATCTTTGTCCATAGACGCCTCAGTTTGATGGCGTGGATGAAGCCGGTCATGAGCGTCGGCGGATCTGTGCTGGACGTTCGTGAGGCTGACAAAAGGCCACCTGAGGTCACATTCTCATCATCTATATCTAGTGGTAGCTGCCAGCTGAATTTAGCATAGCACGGAGACAGAGTTGTTCTGCAATATTGTGACGTGCAAAGCTTACCTCGACGTCAATTGAGTCATCCGGGATGCCGACTGGACGACCTAGGGTGAAGGCAACGACTCTGTCAATGTCGTATGCCACCCAGAAACACCGTTTAGACATCTCTTTCGTCAACGCGTCTGTGTTTCTATGATACCTCTCGGCACTTCGGTGGTAGCCGAGTTCAATGCAATGGCGGATAGCCATGCCAGAGACTTTCCTAGAAGCCAGTCAAAATAGTCCCGACACATGGAACAGGCCCGGAACTTACCATAGACTTACGCCAACGGGCGATCTGATTGAGTATACGGCGCATGCCAATATTGCTTGAATGGACTCGAGGCTATCGAGGTCTAGGACTGCAGATATGTGATCCAATGCCATAGAGTAGTAAGCCTGCCGTCCCATGTGTTAGTACCCAAAGCTGCGGACCACACTGCCCCTGAGAGAGATGAACAAGCATACCTCGGCAGCATCATAATGGCTTTGACCGAGAACCAAGGAGCCTATCGAATAGACCTTTGAAATGTGTTAGATAACTGGTGGATCTCCTGCAGATATACCATCTAGCCTAGATATTTTAGCGTTTCGACTCACCATAAGCACGAAGAACAGTGTTGATCCGCCGACACTGCTCAAATCTCCGTCGAGGCTTGCTTTCAGGCAAGTCTCTTCCCAAATCTGAAACGTGGGCTTGTGAAGGAATGGGTACTGGGGGTGTATGTTGTTAAAGTACGCCTCAGATAAACTTGCCCTCAGAGTTGGCGACGGCAACCTCAACGGGACCTCTCGAACGACTTCAGGGCCGATATCTTTCCCCCGGCCGGCATGGCTATGTTGCGAGCTCCCGCCAGTACTGGCAAGGCCCATGGTAGCGCCAACGATGCGTGAAAAGGAGACGGCAGACGATGGGCCAAAGTAATGCGGCTCTCGGCCAGCGGCACTGAGACAGAGCAGCGCAACCTCTGACGACAAGGTATCGACATGGTGGTCATCGGCCTCTACAGAAGGCGCGCGCAGCGCACGTGAGAAATCCACGTCTTCGAATGACGAGTGGTGGCCCTGGAGGGAGGTTGGGGCAAGAGCAGACGGCATGTGCATGATGGACATTGCTTGCGTAGGGCCGTTGTGTGGAGCGGCGGCGTGCTGGTTCGCGTCACGACCACCACCCTCGCTCCCGTTGGGGCCGAAGTGATCGAGGGCGACCTCGGGCCGGGCCTGCTGTAAGAGACCTTCGAGATAGGCAACACGCGCCTCCAACGACTTCATGTAGTCGCGCGGGCGATGTAAGCCGGTGCCAGGGTCTTCCACGAGGCAGTCTGGTTCCACAACATCAGCCACGGTTCATCATGCTGTCTCCAGTCACTTTGGACCTACCTCGTCCAGTCCTCACGCAATTTTGGCACTTTGGACTTTGTCCGTCGCACTTGTACGGGACCAACGTGAGTCAGTCCGGGGTTCCTTTTTTTCTTTTCTTTTTTTCTTTTTTGCATAGAGGCATAGAGGAGACTTGTATAGACCTTGAGCTTCTTCTGCTTGCAACCGATGCAGGCCAACATAGTACGCTCGCCGAGTCGCGGGCGTTTGGCCTGATGGGTGCTGCCGCTTCTTTGACCACTCATTGTGGGAAACGAAGGAAGGGGGGGGAGGAGGAGAATTGTGTTCTCTAGACAAGGTGGAAGTGAGTAAGGCCAAACGGCGTGGAACCCCCGATCTGCACAGTGGAGACTTGAGAGTCAGATATCGTAACCCTTTGAAAGCATGTAAACGACAATGGAGACCAGACGTCCGAAAGTCTGGGGTACGTCGCCGGCCCGTATGTGTCAGCAGAGATGTTGATTTGACTGTTATCTCGTGCGGAGACTGTGGGAGTGGACGAGCACGGCCGTCCGGAAAGTTCCTGCTCCCCTAAATTGCTTTGTTTTGCGTTGGAAGTACACCTGTTAGTGCGAATGGACGTTGGGTTTCGGCCGGGAAAGTCTGTTTTCCGGCATCGGAGCAGAAGGACAAGCTAGGCCGGGTTTGCTGTGACTGAAGGTCTACGAATGCTTGCGCATTTCCACAGTAACCGTTAGTCAACCTTCTTGATACATTCATCTTATGTCTACTAATGAACAATCCATACAGCGGCACTGGATTAGTCTTTTCGCTTACTAGTCGATGAAGGAGACCAGCTTGGCCCACAAGACCTAGTGCAGCGGTCCTTAGCCAACTCACCCTTCGAAATTTTCAACCTCCCAGTCTCTATGGCTCAGTCGGTAGAGCGTTGGTCTCATATCCATATATATGACTCTAGAACATCTAGGGATATCCAAAGGTCGCAAGTTCGAGCCTTGCTAGGGACATTTCGTTTTGCTTTTGCTGTTTCAATTCGCTTCGTTGAAGTTCTTCTGTTGATTATTTATTCTTTTATCCTTTTTACCCTCCCC